>NW_027445165.1:65000-95247 GCF_048569485.1 Anomaloglossus baeobatrachus | reverse complement strand
GGGGGTATGTGAACAGGCTGGATGGGGGGGGGGTATGTGAACAGGCTGGATGGGGGGGGGTATGTGAACAGGCTGGATGGGGGGGGGTATGTGAACAGGCTGGATGGGGGGGGTATGTGAACAGGCTGGATGGGGGGGGATGTGAACAGGCTGGATGGGGGGGATGTGAACAGGCTGGATGGGGGGGGGATGTGAACAGGCTGGATGGGGGGGGATGTGAACAGGCTGGATGGGGGGGGATGTGAACAGGCTGGATGGGGGGGAGGATGTGAACAGGCTGGATGGGGGGGGGATGTGAACAGGCTGGATGGGGGGGGATGTGAACAGGCTGGATGGGGGGGGATGTGAACAGGCTGGATGGGGGGGGATGTGAACAGGCTGGATGGGGGGGGATGTGAACAGGCTGGATGGGGGGGGGATGTGAACAGGCTGGATGGGGGGGGATGTGAACAGGCTGGATGGGGGGGGATGTGAACAGGCTGGATGGGGGGGGGATGTGAACAGGCTGGATGGGGGGGGGATGTGAACAGGCTGGATGGGGGGGGGATGTGAACAGGCTGGATGGGGGGGGGATGTGAACAGGCTGGATGGGGGGGGGATGTGAACAGGCTGGATGGGGGGGGGATGTGAACAGGCTGGATGGGGGGGGTATGTGAACAGGCTGGATGGGGGGGGTATGTGAACAGGCTGGATGGGGGGGGTATGTGAACAGGCTGGATGGGGGGGGGTATGTGAACAGGCTGGATGGGGGGGGTATGTGAACAGGCTGGATGGGGGGGGGTATGTGAACAGGCTGGATGGGGGGGGGGGTATGTGAACAGGCTGGATGGGGGGGGGGTATGTGAACAGGCTGGATGGGGGGGGTATGTGAACAGGCTGGATGGGGGGGGTATGTGAACAGGCTGGATGGGGGGGGTATGTGAACAGGCTGGATGGGGGTTTATAGCAGGATCATATACAAGGCAGGAGGATCATTACCAGGATGGGGTACCTTAGTAGAAAATTTGGGGACATTACCCCCATAACAGTTTCAGCAGCAGATCCTCGCCCCATAACAGTGTGTCATGACCACATTTTTTGCTTAAAGTTTTATTTTCCCATTTTCCTCCTCTAAAACCAGGGTGCGTCTTATAGTCCGGTGCGTCTTCTAGTCCGAAAAATACGGTACGCATGGTTATATGCCATATGTGTTCATTTTCCTATTATCTACAGATATTTCATGATTATTCCACACCTATAATGCTCAGGTAACATAATATACACCTGTTTATATGCCATATGTATTCATTCTCTTATTATCGCCAGATATTTAATAATCATTCCACACCTATAATGCTCAGGTACCTTAATATACACCTGGTTATATGCCATATGCATTCATTTTCCTATAATTTACAGATATTTTAGGTTCATTCCACACCTATAATGCTCAGGTAACATAATATACACCTGGTTATATGCCATATACGTTCATTCTCCTATTATCTACTGATATTTCATGATCATTCCACACCTATAATGCTCAGGTAACATAATATACACCTGGTTATATGCCATATACGTTCATTCTCCTATTATCTACTGATATTTCATGATCATTCCACACCTATAATGCTCAGGTAACATAATATACACCTGGTTATATGCCATATGCGTTCATTCTCCTATTATCTACATATATTTCATGATCATTCCACACCTATAATGCTCAGGTAACATAATATACACCTGGTTATATGCCATATGCATTCATTCTCCTATTATCTACTGATATTTTATGATCATTCCACACCTATAATGCTCAGGTAATATAATATACACCTGGTTATATGCCATATGCATTCATTCTCCTATTATCTTCAGATATTTCATGATCATTCCACACCTGTAATGCTCAGGTAACATAATATACACCTGGTTATATGCCATATGCATTCATTTTCCTATTATCTACAGATATTTCATGTTCATTCCACACCTATAATGCTCAGGTAACATAATATACACCTGGTTATATGCCATATGCATTCATTCTCCTATTATCTTCAGATATTTCATGATCATTCCACACCTGTAATGCTCAGGTAACATAATATACACCTGGTTATATGCCATATGCATTCATTTTCCTATTATCTACAGATATTTCATGTTCATTCCACACCTATAATGCTCAGGTAACATAATATACACCTGGTTATATGCCATATACGTTCATTCTCCTATTATCTACAGATATTTTATGATCATTCCACACGTATAATGCTCAGGTAACATAATATACACCTGGTTATATGCTATATTTGTTCATTCTCCTATTATCTACTGATATTTCATGATCATTCCACACCTATAATGCTCAGGTAACATAATATACACCTGGTTATATGCCATATACGTTCATTTTCCTATTATCTACTGATATTTTGAGATCATTCCACACCTATAATGCTCAGGTAACATAATATACACCTGGTTATATGCCATATGCGTTCATTTTCCTATTATCTACATATATTTTGAGATCATTCCACACCTATAATGCTCAGGTAACATAATATACACCTGGTTATAGGCCATATACGTTCATTTTCCTATTATCTACTGATATTTTGAGATCATTCCACACCTATAATGCTCAGGTAACATAATATACACCTGGTTATATGCCATATGCGTTCATTTTCCTATTATCTACTGATATTTTGAGATCATTCCACACCTATAATGCTCAGGTAACATAATATACACCTGGTTATATGCCATATACGTTCATTCTCCTATTATCTACATATATTTCATGATCATTCCACACCTATAATGCTCAGGTAACATAATATACACCTGGATATATGCCATATGCGTTCATTTTCCTATAATTTACAGATATTTTATGATCATTCCACACCTATAATGCTCAGGTAACATAATATACACCTGGTTATATGCCATATACGTTCATTTTCCTATTATCAACATATATTTCATGATCATTCCACACCTATAATGCTCAGGTAACATAATATACACCTGGTTATATGCCATATGCGTTCATTTTCCTATTATCTACATATATTTTGAGATCATTCCACACCTATAATGCTCAGGTAACATAATATACACCTGGTTATATGCCAAATGCGTTCATTTTCCTATTATCTACAGATATTTCATGATCATTCCACACCTATAATGCTTAGGTAACATAATATACACCTGGTTATATGCCATATGCATTCATTTTCCTATTATCTACATATATTTCGAGATCATTCCACACCTATAATGCTCAGGTAACATAATATACACCTGGTTATATGCCATATGCATTCATTTTCCTATAATTTACAGATATTTTAGGTTCATTCCACACCTATAATGCTCAGGTAACATAATATACACCTGGTTATATGCCATATGCGTTCATTTTCCTATTATCTACTGATATTTTGAGATCATTCCACACCTATAATGCTCAGGTAACATAATATACACCTGGTTATATGCCATATGCATTCATTTTCCTA
The DNA here is from genome assembly GCF_048569485.1 of Anomaloglossus baeobatrachus. Classification (NCBI taxonomy): domain Eukaryota; kingdom Metazoa; phylum Chordata; class Amphibia; order Anura; family Aromobatidae; genus Anomaloglossus; species Anomaloglossus baeobatrachus. Next base: position 91,720 of record NW_027445165.1, on the reverse strand, counting down.
TAATTTACAGATATTTTAGGTTCATTCCACACCTATAATGCTCAGGTAACATAATATACACCTGGTTATATGCCATATGCATTCATTCTCCTATTATCTACAGATATTTCATGATCATTCCACACCTATAATGCTCAGGTAACATAATATACACCTGGTTATATGCCATATACGTTCATTCTCCTATTATCTACATATATTTCATGATCATTCCACACCTATAATGCTCAGGTAACATAATATACACCTGGTTATATGCCATATGCATTCATTCTCCTATTATCTACAGATATTTCATGATCATTCCACACCTATAATGCTCAGGTAACATAATATACACCTGGTTATATGCCATATGCATTCATTCTCCTATTATCTACAGATATTTCATGATCATTCCACACCTATAATGCTCAGGTAACATAATATACACCTGGTTATATGCCATATGCGTTCATTCTCCTATTATCTACAGATATTTCATGATCATTCCACACCTATAATGCTCAGGTAACATAATATACACCTGGTTATATGCCATATGCATTCATTCTCCTATTATTTACAGATATTTTATGTTCATTCTATGTGTAACTTGCCCAAGAAACCTTTTATACATCTACATAATATTCACCTAATACGTTATTACCCTCATTCTTTTTATTTATTCCTTTTCATCATTCTTTTTAGTATGTCCCCCGTCTTGAGCTGACATTTTTACTTATACAATTTTTGCACAGATGAGATGTTTTGATCGCCTGTTTTTGCATCTTAATGGATGTTGCTGCGACCAAAAAAACAATTTGAGTAATAATAAGTTTTATTTCTATAGCGCCAACATATTCCGCAGCGCTTTACAGTTCAGAGGGGACATGTACAGACAATATGAGACAATACAAAATAACAAAATTAAGATACCAGGAGGAGTGAGGGCCCTGCTCGTAAGCTACAGTCTATGAGGAGATACGGGAGGCACAAAAAGGAGATAAGCTTGTCATATATGGTCCAGCCATCGATTTTAGTAGGGGATTCAATGCCAGCTGCGTGGACCGGTCGCTAGCAAGAATTTATACATACAGAGTGTAAAAAAGTACATGAAGAGAAAGGAACCAGTAGATACAGTGGACAAGAATTGGAAGTAAATTTTATGAAGGGCAGAAAGGGACTAGATTAGATCAGGGCAGTGAGGGGATAGGCTAGTCTAAAGAAATGCGTTTTTAGGGCCCGCTTAAAGCTGTGGATGTTGGGAATTAATCGGATTGCTCTTGGTAGTGTGTTCCAGAGCATAGGCGCAGCTCAGTTAGGAATTATTTTCTCGCCACGCTGTGTGACAATCAGATCAATTGATTTTATATTTTGCCAGATCGAGCATTTCTGAATGGGGTACCCATGCTGCCTGATAGTATAGGTGTGATGCCCTGGCAAAACTAGGTAGTCACAGATAGGCCCCCGCACAACACCTTCCCTCATTAAGGAAACACACAGCCGACCTGAAACCCTAGTCACCCCCCCCCCCTTAGGCCCCCTTCACACGCAGGTGTCTCCGGTACGTGCTAGGTCAGTGCCCGCATGTACCGGAGACACGGGCACACGTAAACCCATTAAAATCAATGGGTTTATGTGCACGCACGTGTTCAGCCATTGGCCCGTGCCTCCGTGTGGAGCAGACGTGTGCCCGTGTGCTCCATACGGAGCCATGTCCGATTTTCTCCGGCAGCATGGGTGTCACGCGGCCCGCACATGTACCACACGGATGTAGTGTGGATACGGGCCCATGTGACACGTGCCGGAGAAACACACGTGTCATTTTAAAAATAAAAAAGCACATACCTCCACCAGCTTTGCAGTCTCTGCCACGGCTGTCACCTCCATCCAATCCCCAGTGAATTTGAACAACACATCTTCTTCACTGGGGGCCGGAAGCAGCGTCAGCAGGGCGTGGCCTGTGCCGGACACTGTCATTCAGCACCACAGACCGCTCCACCGCTTTCCACTCTCCGTGTGTTATTACGTATAACACACAGAGAACACGCATGTGCCACAAGCACGGCACACTGGGAGCAAACCACCCCTTTAATACGTGCGTGAAAAAACGGTACATTTTTTTCATGTGCGTGTGAAGGGGGCCATAGGGAAAGATAGACACACCAGTGGGCGTGACCAGGCCGTTGGACACGCCCTACAGGGGTCTAAACAGTTCGGGGCGGGAAAACAGTAGTTAGTGTAGTTTTGGAGTTCAAGGAGAGAGGAGTGTGGGCTGGAGCTAAGTGTAGCTCCAGCAGAGAAAGTTCAAGTTGAACAGTGCCAGGGTAGGAGCCCTGGTGCCTCTGGCTAGGTGGTAGACGGTGGTCTCCGTCAGCAGCAGACGGGAAGACGGCTCGGCAGAACCGAGGTGGACCGGGACAGGGTGGTAGCCCACCAGTACCGACACGGGGAACGGACCCGGAAACCGGAGCACAAAGGGGGGTACTCGGACCCTGAAGCCAGGACCGGAAACAAGTGGCCTGGTTAATTAATTGATTGAGGCCAGGATTATAGGTCCTGTCCCACCCAAAGTCCCTCATAGAAGACAACAGCCCACCGAAAGGAATAAGAGGTCATCGCCAGGGCCCATAGATCCCACAGGCCAGCGTCTGCGGGCTCGGCTCCTTAGGTCACATCCAGTCGGGAGCGGACTCTTGAGTTCCAGACTAGGAAGTCCATCTTATGCAAAGTCAGTGCAGAGGAAAAGGATACAGACCACCAGCCTGGGTGGGGGACCCGAATGCAACCGGCCGCGGCGCCGGCCACCAGCACCTTAGTTTACCATAGACTAGTGTGATTTCTTGACTGTGATTAATCAAGTACTCCCCCTGGCGTCGCTATACCCTGCACCAGACACTGGGCCCCGGGCAACCATCCCTACCCACGGAGGGGTTAACATCTAGCTGCCACTACATCTCCCCCGGGTGCCCCATAACAGCAGCGGTGGTGTCCCAACTCACCACACACCGTGGGTGGCGTCACGAATTAATACGGCCTAGCCCGTACATCTACATCCCCCCATTTATTCGGCGTGTCCGCGAGACCCCCGGGTCCGGAGACCCTCGAGTCACCCCCCTTAGGAGGTCCGGATCCGAGCAGCGCCGGCTGCTGGCACGGGGGCGGCACATAGGGAGCATAGATTTCCCATTTCCTGGCAATAGACACATGGAGACAGGCAGAGGAGGAAAAAGCTGTGGAGCCTAGGAGAAAGGCTTGGGACTTAGCTAGCTAGCAAGTGAGGGTGAGCAACACTCATTATGAGAGTAGGATTCCACTTGTGAGAAACTCACGCTTATCTCGCATCGCATCACCCGGCACGGCCTGCCTCTTTCCTGACAGGAGCGGGTCAGCTGCATAGAAATACAGAAGCCGACCCGCTCCTGTCGAGAGAGAGGTAGGCCGTGCCAGGTGATGCAATGCAAGATATGCGTGAGTTTCTCGCAAGTGGAATCCTACCCTAAAGGTTACTAAAGAGGGATACAGAGGCCCATGAAAAGAGCTCCAGCCGGATGTTGCTTTTTTATGGTACATATCACATTATTCCGGGGTCACACGGGACGATAAATCATGCAATTGCATAAGCGATCGCACCCGCCCCGTCGTTTGTGCGGCACGGGCAGTTAGTTGCCCATGGCGCACAAAGTCGTTAACCCCCTGTCACACGCACTTACCTCCCGGGCGACGTCGCTGTGGGCGGCGAACGCCCTCTTCCTGAAGACGTTCGGCTTCACAGCGACGTCACACGGAAGCCGACCAATAGAAGCGGAGGGGCGAAGATGAGCGGGACGTAACATCCCACCCACCTCCTTCTTTCCGCATTGCCGGCGGGACGCAGGTAAGCTGTGTTTGTCATTCCCGAGCTGTTACACGGAGCGACGTGTGCTGCCACGGGAACGATGAACAACCGGAGCACAGAAGGAGGACCGACATTTTGAAAATGAACGACGTGTCAACGAGCAACGATAAGGTATTTTTACTTGTTCACAGTCGTTCGGCGTCACACGGTACGATATCTCTGATGATGCCAAATGTGCGTCACTATCGACGTGACCCCGACGACATATCGCCCGTTATATCGTACCGTGTGACGCCTGTATTAGTCCCTGGTTCCTAGACAAGATTTCCCCTTGACACATTTTCGTGACTTTTTTTTAGTCACAAATACTAGTTAAAGCAATAAATGGAGCATTTTTAATTTTCTGCTAAATTCATGAACTGTGTGCAAAATTTTGAAGACTTTGGGACAAAATAAATTCGTCAAAAAAAGACAAAATAAGAAAATTGGCTTCATTAAATCACAAATGATGAATCCGGCCCATAGTTTTCTTAGATGTTTGTTTGCATATTGTACCGTACTTTCCGAATTATAAGACGCACTTTTTTCTCCCCAAAACCGGGGAAAGAATGGAGGTGTGTCTTATAATCCGGGTATGGTATAGGCGAAGTTCACGCTTCTGTTGCTTTGCATCAGTCACAATCCGCCGCCTTGAGGAATTACGGTATCCTGCAAAATATTTTGCAGGAATCCTTTTTTTCCCCCATAGAATTCTATTAGTGACGGATTGTGAGTGATGGCACTGCATTGCATCCGCCGAGTGACGGATCAGTCGTCTACTGACTGACCATCCGGCGAGAGCAACGTTTGTGTGCGGCTGATTGTTTTTGTTTTACTGTGAGCAGGGCCGTATTTGCCACTAGGCACCCGTGGTCCCGTGCCTAGGGCGGCACGTTGCGGGGGGCGGCACTTCTGGCAGAAAAAAAAATATATAAATTATTTTTTTTTTTTTATTTTTTTTACATCCCCGCCCCCCGCCCTTCCCTCCGTTACACTTCGCTGTGTTCGGGGGGGGGGGGGGGGGTTGAGAGGGAGGAAAGGCGCACTTCTGTCTCTTTAAATACACGGAGGGCGCCAGGCATAGTGAACTGATTAACCCCGGAAGTTCCAGCGCCTGCACTTCCGGGTCAGAGGCGCGCGATCGTGCCAATCAGCTCACTGCCCCGTGCTGCAGCGTCCAATGCTGCAGACGACACACGCCGCGGAGGTGGACGCGACTGGAGCTGGAGCCAGCCAGAAGAGGATAATCAGCAGAGCAGGGCAGCAGGCACCGGAGCAGGTATGCGCTAAGGCAGAGCCTAGAATGTATGGGCACCTTACAGGTTAGTTAATGATCGTTGCGATGCCTCTTTTTGGCTGGGGGGAGGCTGGGAAAAGAGAGAGGCTGGGGGGAGGCTGGGAAAAGAGAGAGTCTGGGAAAAGAGAGAGGCTGGGGGGAGGCTGGGAAAAGAGAGAGGCTGGGGGGGAGGCTGGGAAGAGAGAGGCTGAGGCTGGGAAGAGAGAGAGGCTGAGGCTGGGGGGGAGGCTGGGAAGAGAGGCTGAGGCTGGGGGGGAGGCTGGGAAGAGAGAGAGGCTGAGGCTGGGGGGAGAGAGAGGCTGAGGCTGGGGGGGAGGCTGGGGGGAGAGAGAGGCTGAGGGGGAGGCTGGGGGGAGAGAGAGGCTGAGGCTGGGGGGCAGGCTGGGGGGAGAGAGAGGCTGAGGCTGGGGGGAGAGGGAGGCTGGGGGGGAGGCTGGGGGGAGAGGGAGGCTGAGGCTGGGGGGGAAACTGGGGGGAGAGAGGCTGAGGCTGGGGGGGGAGGCTGGGGGGAGAGAGAGGCTGAGGCTGGGGGGGAGGCTGGGGGGAGAGAGAGGCTGAGGCTGGGGGGGAGGCTCGGGGGGGAGAGAGAGGCTGAGGCTGGGGGGGAGAGAGAGGCTGATGCTGGGGGAGGCTGGGGGAGAGAGAGGCTGAGGCTGGGGGAGAGAGAGGCTGATGCTGGGGGAGGCTGGGGGAGAGAGAGGCTGATGCTGGGGGAGGCTGGAGGGAGAGAGAGGCTGATGCTGGGGGAGGCTGGATGGAGAGAGAGGCTGATGCTGGGGGAGAGAGGCTGATGCTGGGGGAGAGAGAGGCTGATGCTGGGGGGAGGCTGGGGGAGAGAGAGGCTGATGCTGGGGGAGGCTGGGGGGAGAGAGGCTGATGCTGGGGGAGGCTGGGGGGAGATAGACTGATGCTGGGGGAATGAGGGGCCAATGCTAGAGACAGAGGACAAGGGTTGAGGGATAGTGCAATGACAAAATCGATGGGGGGAGTGTAAGGACTCAGAATAAGAGGGGGGCAGCATTGGGAGCTCATTATGGAGAAGGGGCAGCATGTGTGGGCTCAGTATGGAGTGGAGCAATGTAGGGGAGTCAATATCAAGAGTGGGGTAGTGTGTGTGTGGGGGGGGGTCTCAGCATAAGCGCTAGTGTGGTGGTCTTAGTATGATGAATGGGGCAGCATGGAGGTGTCATTATGGAAAAGAGTAAGGCAGCATTAGGAGCTCGAGGAGGGGGCAGCATGCATGGGACATTGTGAGTAGGGGCAGCATGCATGGGACATTGTGAGGAGGGGGCAGCATGCATGGGACACTGTGAGGAGGGAGCAGCATGCATGGGACACTGTGAGGAGGGAGCAGCATGCATGGGACACTGTGAGGAGGGAGCAGCATGCATGGGACACTGTGAGGAGGGGGCAGCATGCATGGGACACTGTGAGGAGGGAGCAGCATGCATGGGACACTGAGGAGGGAGCAGCATGCATGGGACATTGTGAGGAGGGTGCAGCATGCATGGGACACTGTGAGGAGGGGGCAGCATGCATGGGACATTGTGAGGAGGGGGCCGTATGCACGGGACATTGTGAGGAGGGGCAGCATGCATGTGACACTGTGAGGAGGGGGCAGCATGCATGGGACACTGTGAGGAGGGGGCAGCATGCATGGGACACTTTGAGGAGGGGCAGCATGCATGGGACACTGTGAGGAGGGGGCAGCATGCATGGGACACTGTGAGGAGGGGGCAGCATGCATGGGACACTGTGAGGAGGGGGCAGCATGCATGGGACACTGAGGAGGGGGCAGCATGCATGGGACATTGTGAGGAGGAGGCAGCATGCATGGGACACTGTGAGGAGGGGGCAGCATGCATGGGACATTGTGAGGAGGGGGCAGCATGCATGGGACATTGTGAGGAGGGAGCAGCATGCATGGGACACTGTGAGGAGGGGGCAGCATGCATGGGACACTGTGAGGAGGGCAAACTGGTTGGCAGCGCTGGGATCAGAGCAGAAGGAATGGAGGACAATGGCTCAACATCAGGAACCAGCACTGCAGAGTACAAGACCTGGACTTTGGGGAGCCTGCAATCAAAGGCCCGTGAAGTAGGAGTTCGTTTCAAAGGACTCTCCAAGGAGCAGCTGATTGAGGCGCTAGAAGGAGTCTGCTCGCAAAATGACGTGGAGGAAGGATCCTCACAGCAAACGGAAGAAAGACGGCAGCCGGAGGTGAATACCCAAAAAAGTCAATGGGTTGTGTGGTACAAGGAGGAGATGGCACTGCTTGGAGATGAGGCCACCATAGAAGATAAGAGGGAGGCCATGCGTGGAGCTAAAGAGAAGGAGCGCAGGATGGAGGAGATGGCACTGCTGGATAAGGAGCTCGCTGTGGAAGCCGCGAGAGGTTCCAGACAGACTGTAACCCCAGCACCCATCATGAGGGAACTTCCCAGGGTGTCCCGCAAAGACTTTAAGCTGTTTAATGAGGCTGCAGGCGACATTGAGGGCTTCTTCCAGGACTTTGAGCATCAGTGTCGATTAATGGAAGTCCCGGACAGGGAGCGTGTCCGGCATCTGGTTGGGCTCCTAGAGGGGGGAGCTGCTGAAGCCTATAGAGCTATGGACCCTCGGTGGAACTGTGAGTATGCGGATATTAAACAGACTATTCTAGAACATTATGCTGTGACCCCAGACACTTACAGGACTCAGTTCCGTGCTTTAGCCTGTGATGGGGAAGTGTCTTTTAAGATATATGCTCATAGACTCAAACAAATATGTAATCGCTGGCTGGAGGCAGAGGAGGCCTTATCTTGGGAGACCTTCCTGCAGGTCATCCTAAAAGAACAATTCTTTGCCCAGTGCCCCGCTGAGATCCGGGAATGGGTGCGTGAGAGAAAACCAGCGACAGTGGAGGAAGCTGCTGCTCTCGCTGATGAGGCTCTCACCATCAAGCCTCAGTGGAGGGTTCTGTTGGAGGATGGAGAGACGCCTAACAGCTCCACAACACCGGATGCCCCCAGTTATTCTGTCCCCATTGTTCCCCGTTCCTCTAAGCCACCACATGTTGATACCCGTGTTAATGTGCCTCCAGTTGCTTCTACTGCACTTCCTGGAATACGCCGGGGAGAGGAAGTAACAGAGCGCAGGTGTTATGTTTGTAGGCATCCCGGGCATTTGCAGGCCTCCTGCCCAGCCAGGCCATGGAGGAATCATCCTCAAACACCTACAGCACCTTCAGGTGGGAGCCGGCCTCCAAGTTCCCCTACCCCTTACCCAAGAGGACGCCTTGGATGGAGGGAGACCCAGCTCAGATGCTATCAATGTGGACAGCCAGGGCATCGGCAAGTCTCCTGCCCAGCTGTTCAAATGAGGACTGATCCTGCACCCAATCGGATTGTTAATTATTTACAGCCCAGTGCCATGGAGGAAGATGTGGCACCGTTATGTGAGGACTGGCCTAGTGACTCAGCCCCCCATGTTGCACCACCAGGAGTTTACGGGGTGCGACCCGCAGTTATGACGACTTCTGCTCATCGAGGTAAGCACTTGCAGGAGGTTGTGCTGGATGGACAGAGACTTGTTGGATTTTGTGACTCGGGTGCTTTCCTCACACTGGCTGATCCCCGAGTGGTTCGGCCTGAGGCAATCCATAGAGGACCTGGGATTGTCATTGAACTGGCTGGTGGACAATGGAGGACTATTCCCACAGCCACTGTGGATCTGAACTTTGGTTTTGGGGTCAGGCGATGTGTGGTTGGGGTGATGGGTGGTCTGCCTGCAGCTGTTCTCCTGGGCAATGATGTGGGAGAGCTACGATGCCAATTCGTGGCTGCATGAAGCCACATGTAAGTAACGCTCTGCCTGTGTGTACTTAACCAGTGACCTGTAGAGGTCCCTAGTACGTACACAAGTTGGGAGGGGGAGGGATTGTGAAGATGTAATTTACCCTCTCACTGTATATGCTGTGATACTATGTCATGATATGTATATTTCCCTGGTTGTATTAGTTGTAATTCATGTATTTTCTTGGGGGAGCTACTGGTCTCAATGTGTCTCTCTCATGCAATTGTAGTCTTGGCATCTAATGTGATTATGTAAATAGCCTGTCCTCTTCTTTCCAGAGTTGTGTATCTAATCTGTAATTGCATTGGCCAGTGAAGGAATAGTCATTGTTCTTTACAGCAGGGGATTCCTTCATCTACTGTGGTTGGCAGACATATTGGAGCCCTGTGATGGACCAAACCATTGATGATAGGATGTGTGTGTGATGGTGGGCTATGGGGGAGGTGTATCTTGCTGTACAGATTCCTATTTCAAGCTGGGTTCATTGTCTTATTTGAACTACTTCTGTGTACATTTCTATTGTTGTAGGTAATCACCCCCTAAAATGCAAGGTTGTATCCTCTTGAGGCACTTCCATTCCTGGGAGTAGGGGGAGGTGGGCCTAGAGTCCAACTAGTGTAAACTCTGCTTACCTGGGAGATTGAGTCAGTCTGTGTGAAACTTGAAGAAAGAAGATTGATCCTCTGGGAGGGAATAGCAGAGGCTGCATCCTAGAGCCGGTGTATGGACAGTTACAGACTGGAGATCAGTGACCCGTGGGATTGTGTGGAACTCTTTGGACTACTGTAAGGACGATTGCTTTGTTATCCGGTCCGAGGATTGTCGGGAAGGGCCCCCGAATCTGTTTTATGTGGACTAATCGTGTGCTGTTCCTGTATTCCTGTTAATAAACCTGTTGGATCGTTCCTCGGCCTCGTCCATCCTTTGCTCTCTTGTACACCCCCGTCACAGGGGCAGCATGCATGGGACACTGTGAGGAGGGGGCAGCATGCATGGGACACTGAGGAGGGAGCAGCATGCATGGGACACTGTGAGGAGGGAGCAGCATGCATGGGACACTGTGAGGAGGGAGCAGCATGCATGGGACACTGTGAGGAGGGGGCAGCATGCATGGGACATTGTGAGGAGGGGGCAGAATGCACGGGACATTGTGAGGAGGGGCAGCATGCACGTGACACTGTGAGGAGGGGCAGCATGCATGGGACACTGTGAGGAGGGGGGCAGCATGCATGGGACACTGAGGAGGGGGCAGCATGCATGGGACACTGTGAGGAGGGGGCAGCATGCATGGGACACTGAGGAGGGGGCAGCATGCATGGGACACTGTGAGGAGGGGGCAGCATGCATGGGACATTGTGAGGAGGGAGCAGCATGCATGGGACATTGTGAGGAGGGGGCAGGATGCATGGGACACTGTGAGGAGGGGGCAGCATGCATGGGACATTGTGAGGAGGGGGCAGCATGCACGGGACATTGTGAGGAGGGGCAGCATGCATGTGACACTGTGAGGAGGGGGCAGCATGCATGGGACACTGTGAGGAGGGGCAGCATGCATGGGACACTGTGAGGAGGGGGCAGCATGCATGGGACACTGTGAGGAGGGAGCAGCATGCATGGGACACTGTGAGGAGGGAGCAGCATGCATGGGACACTGTGAGGAGGGGGCAGCATGCATGGGACACTGTGAGGAGGGGGCAGCATGCATGTGACCCTGTGAGGAGGGGGAAGCATGCATGGGACACTGTGAGGAGGGAGCAGCATGGATGGGACACAGTGAGGAGGGGGCAGCATGCATGGGACACTGTGAGGAGGGGGCAGCATGATGTGAGGACAGTACAGATCATATTTCATAATTGAGGAAGGTGTGGTGGATATACAGTAGTTTATCAGGGAGGGCAGAGTGGTGCTTTAGTTTATTAGGGGCAGTCACAGTATATAAGTGGGGACGGTGGGAATATTTTATACTCATGGTATGTTTTGATGTGCCTGTGGTGATCCCCATTGGGGGGGGGGGTTAGTGCCCTTCATTTCTCATTTATACTTTTTAAAGTGTTTTACAAAGTAGATCTGCCTTAAACAGATGTCGTGTGCGAAAACTCAGTTTTACGTTGTCACTAAGGGGCGCGACCACTTAAAGTGCCTAGGGCAGCACGAAGGCAAAATACAGCCCTGACTGTGAGTATGCGCACAGTAAAAAAACATGATGACTGTAAATTCTGTTCCAGTGGCCGGAACGATCACCCGGCGTCCGTAAAAAAAAACCCAGTAAAAAAGAAAAACACAACGGATCGTTTTTTTGCAGCATCAGTTGTGCCACTATCTGCAAAGCAACGCATCCGTTGCATCAGTTACACTACTGATTGGGAGTGATGCAAAACAACCGAAGTGTGAACTCAACCTTACCGGCACTGGTGTCACAGGGTCGGAGATACTGAGAGCTCGGAGAGGGGGTGTCACTGCAGTGGAGCAGCTCAGGAGGGTCAATGGATAGAGAGTCAGTGAAACTGCGGACTCATGGGGTGTTGCTGCTGCGTGCACCATTGATCTGCCAGCGGGCTGCTGGCTGTTTTGAATTGTCGGTTGACACGATGGAGTTCAAGAAAATGGACGCAGAGGCCAATCTGTGCAAGCGCTCGCTCTGCAGCCATTTTCTTGAATTCCATCGTGTGAACCACCGAAGATTCCACGGAGCCTGCAGCCCACCAGCAGATCATTGGCGCCGGCTGCCGTGACACCCCACGAGCCTGCTGTATTGCCGACCCTCGTTCCACTGACCCTCCTGACCCGCGACACCCCTTCCTCCGAGCCCTCCAGCATTGCCAACCCTGTCTCCTGTGACCTGTCTGAGCTGCGCCCCCACTGCCACTCTCCCCTGGTGAGCTAAAATAAGACGCACTAGAATTATAAGACGGACCCCAATTTTAACAGTAAAAATGTTTTTTTTTCCTACTTTCCTCCTTCAAATTTGGGGTGTCTTATAAAACGAAAAATACGGTACTTACAGAGAAATTATATCCCACTGTCGGTTACATTAGGTGAATATATTTCTTCCCTGAATCCGCCTCTCCCAGATGACTACTCCAGTAGTAATGAGAAATTTTTATAAAATTGCCCCCAGTTCACCGAGCCGCACACACAATAAAAACACCAGCAGTAATGTGCAATAATATACCATTTATTATCAGCAGTTTTATCTGTAGTTATACAATCATTTGTCTTATTATTAGTAATTTTTATTTATTACAGATAAAATATTATAATTTTTGCCATCTGGAAACCATTAACAAGAAGCTGTTGTCAGATCCTCATATTCGTATAAAAATTCTTATAACTGTATGATGATGTACGGTAATTCTGACCACCACTAGGGGGAGCTAAATGTTTAAAGATTTTTGCAGTATTTTTTGGACTTAAGCTGGGGCCACACGGGCCACTACTGCGATGCTTGCATGAGACTCGGCTCGCGCTGGCAGCACAGCGGGAGCCGAGTGTCATGCGAGTGTGCCTGCATCTGAGGTCCGACCCTGCGAGCGGACCTCAGCTGTTGGGGGCGGGCCGGCACAGAGGAGGAGAGGGAGGGATTTCTCTCCCTCTCTCCTCCGTAGCCGGCTATTGCGATTCTCGCTCTGCACGTGTGGTACACCTATGTACCACGAGTGCATTGCGATTTTTCTCTCGCCCCATTCACTTGAATGGATGCGAGAGAAAAAGAGTCTCTGCTTACAATCGCAGCATGCTGCGATTGTTTTCTCGGTCCGATTAGGGCTGAGAAAATAATTGCTCATGTGCGCTGACACCCAGGCTAGAATTGGTCCGAGGGAAATACGATGTTTTATCGCACTCCACTTGCACAGATTTTCTCGCCGGGTGGCTTGGGCCTTAAAGTGGTTTTCCACTTATAGAAAACTGTTTCCTACCCTGTAACATAAAGTTAGACAGCACTCGCCCTCCCGCTGTTCGCACCAGTTCTCCACCGCCGCTTTGGTTTCTATGTTTCGGCTGCAGCGGTAACACCATGACTGCAACGCACATCGCTGCGACCTGACGCTGGACCGGGGGAGGGGGAATACGGTCTATGTTTGTGATTTTACATGCTGGGAAAAGATTAGGGATCACTTTTCTATAAGTGGAAAACTCCTTTAATGACAGCTGTATTAATCTTTATGCCGTGATCTCCCCTTCGTAATGGCTGAAAGTAGCGGCTGTTGCAGTCATATAGCTATCAGGGTACAGGCAGGAGCCGGCGGCGGTGACTCCGGCCTCATAGTATTTGGCTATGCTACTAGTTATTACAATATTCAGAAAGTGCCACCTTCATGTGCTCAATGTGCTGAGTGCACAGGATGAAAATAACAGGATCTGTCACCAGCAACTCATGTCATCATAACAGCAAATGGATCCAATTGTCAGAGTCAAAACAACAATCATTTACTAAATCGAAGCAGAAGCAGTGATCGGCTGGTCATCAGGAGATCTCCCCTAAGGAGAATATGACTCGCCCACCCCAGGGCCATAGGTGACTCGGTGTCGGGCCGGACTAGTCCGGGGTAGTCAGCGGTGGCGGAGCCCGACTCCGTGACCCTGGTGGAGTCAATTAAAGTGGCGGTATGGATAGAGGAGATGGTGATGTTAAAGTTTATAATATATATTCGTGACGCCACCTGTGGATTGCGGCTATGGAGCAGTCACTGCTGAATGGGGCCTCTGGGGCTGATGTAATGGCAACTGGGATGGTTCTGCTCCCCACAGGTGGAGTGGCTACCCCGGGGCAACCGTTGGTGCTTGTTAGAGTCTATGGTGTTGTGGATGCAGTACAGGATGAATCAGACGACACAGGGCTTGCAGTTAAGATCTTTTACTCACTGTTTCTGAGTCCAGGTGCTGGCAAACCGTTTGCCTACAGTATGCTGGGATCCACTGTCCAGTGCCTCCGCCGATCCCAGCTAATTCAGTAATTCAAGGGCCAATGCCGGTGCACCCCTCTTTGTGTATCCTTTCTCCTGACTGTCTTCTTAGCCTTGACTCTATTAGTTGAACTGGTCTTGGCCTCCACCACAGGACCTGAACAAGGGGCTTGCCTCACTGGTTTCTTGCCCTCTTCCCAGGGGGACTGTGGCAGGTTGTGGCCCTGGATGCTTGCAACCACCCCGGGCCTTCGGTGTTACTTTATGAGGAAATGTCTTTCTTCCCTCTCTCTGGGGACCGTCCCCGAATGCAGCCGGATCCCTCCACCCGATCTTTCTGTGGAACAGGCCACGAGCTAAAAATGCCCTTACGTGGCCCTGGGATCCTTTCTTTTCTTTGGGTGTCACCTGGGCCTAGCTAGACCCCAGGATCTTCACCAGGAACCTATTCTGTTCCTTTCTCTCAGACTTCACTACTCCACTCTCCTGAGGTAACCATCTCCTCACTACTACTCTCTGACTGAACTGACTTTGAACTTCCTAGTTCCCTTTTCTACTCTTACTTTTTGACTCCTCTCACACACCCACTGGCTAGGCCCCACCCACACTATGAGGGACCAGGAATGGGACTTACGGCCCCATGAATACATCTATGGGGGTTGCTGCCACTATCCCTGACCCAGTGTATGCCTACCAATTGGTGGGTGCAAGTTTAGTCTGTGGACCGGCATATGACCCCATTCTTACCCAGGATGGGACATCACACCTCTGGCTGAGGTGCAATATCTCTGTGGCGACGGAAGCCTCAGGGGCGCCACAAATATATCATCTATATTTTCTGCTAATTAAAACCAGAGCTGAGCCTGTTGTACACAGGCGAAATTTTGTCTCTTTTCCACAGCATCTGTCTTTAAAGGGAATCTGTCAGCAGGTTTTTGCTATTTAATCTGACAGAGGCATGATGTAGGGGCAGAGAGCCTGATTCCAGGGTTTCGTAACTTGCTGTAGTTTCACTACAATATTTTATCAGCAGGAGGTTATCACTAGAGGACTAGGTCTCATGTGGCGGCTAGTCCAGCTAATCTGTGTAACCCTGCCCCCAACAACTGATTGGCGGCTTGCTGACAATGTATAGTCTACACATAATGCTGCCAATCAGTAGTGTGTGCGGGGTTATACACAGCTCAGCATTCTGAGCTCTGCTACATCTACAGCAAAAAAAACAGGGATTCTATCAAAACTGCACAAGCAATCCAGTAGGTAACATCCCTGGAATCAGACTTTCTGCCCCTACATCATGCTCCTCCCAGATTACATAACAAAAAGATGCTGACAGATTACATTTAGCAGACAATCAACAATGAAACTGTGAACTTGATAAATGTTTCTGTCAGTCACTAACAGCGGCATTTAAGCCCCGAGATCTGGCTCAGACGTTAGTTCCGGAGCCCATTAGCATCCCTGCAGTATGACCATGAGGTGTCGATGGGCTGTCATGATGGCCGGGAACCTACGGAAACTCCACATACCGGTCAAGCTGATTTTTCTGTGATGTTCAGCCATAAACTGTGATTTTTATTCTACACAACATTAATGGAGCATTGCTGTATATAGAACAAGCGATCGCAGGGTCAAGGCCGTTAAAAAAAGAAACTTAACATGTTAGCAAAAGAAAAAAAACACAAACATTCAAATCCCCCTCCTTTTCCTAAGTTCCTTTTCCTTTTCCTAAGTCTATAAAGAAATGTAAAAAATTCAAAAATAGAAAAAAAAAAATATATATTTAAATCTGAAATTAATCAGCACAATCTGCATTATGATTTTTTTTTTCCGATTTTCCTAACTTTATATGGTAAAATGAATGATGTCAACAAAATCTGCAAATTGTCTCACAACACACAAGCTCTACGTCTATGGTGACGGAAAGATAAGAAAGTGATGAGAATTAGAAAATTGGGAGGAAAAAATTAAACTGCAAAAATCTAAATTGTCTGTGTCTTTAAAGGGTTAAATCTGAATAATCCTAAATTTGCATTATATAATAATTAGACGCTATTATTACATATGATCTGTTTTCTCTTTTTCTTATTGATTTTTACATTTAATTTTAATTTTTTATATTTTATCTTCTGTACATGATGATGGGGCGGCCATATTGTCTGAGCTGCTGCTATTTTCTGTTAATGTCAGTCAAAGATTTGCTCCACGGCAGACACATGGATGGAGGAGACCATCGTCAGGAGAGGACTTGTGGGCATGCTCTGTGTCCTGTGCAGAGATCCCTGTGCGGGGAGGGGGGAGCTGTGTCCATCGGTTATTGTCAATGGAGGATCCTGCATTATCCTCCTCCAGCTTTTTACCAGAGGTGTTACCTTACACTTCATTTCCTTCCTGTGTTGATAATGAGACTGCTGAGAAGTGATCTCTGTGGAAAATCTATTGTTAGTCCATGTGCCCACGGGCGCTCGTACCTGCGGATATATTCGCAGGTACGGCCGCATGTTTCCAAACATGCGGACTTTCACGCGATTTACCTACAGACGTCCCGGCCTCTATCTCCATAGCGGAGGGCCGGGATCTCCGCAAGTAAATCCGCATGAATAATTGACATGCAGTTAGGTGCGGCTGAGGGATCTCCGCAGGAGATTCCGCAGCCGCACTTTCCGCAGCGTGGACACAGACACTCCCCATGTCCCATAGGGTAACATGGGGAGTGCCTGTACATGGTAGAACCTGCGGATTTATCTGGAAAATCCAGAAAAATCCGCAGGTTTTCCGCAGCAAACTCCGCAGCAAAAAGCTCCCATGGGCACATGGCCTTAAGGTCAGTGGTGTCAGGAAACACAGGAAGATTTCAGGAGGCTCCAGAGGGAAATGTATTTTATGTCATAGAAAAATCAGAAAAATGTTTAGAATGAAAGTTAGTTTAAAAATGGGATTTTTCTGATGTTTCTTTCCAGTTATGTTCTAATCTTCACCCAGCTATCTATATAGTGACCGTCATTATACATCCAAAACACACATAAGGCAGCATGAAGGGGCTCGGAGAAGGCGGCAGTGAAGGTGTGTAAGTGTCTGATGGGGTCACACAGCTCATAAAAGGACAGCTGCCCGGCCCCATAATCTAGACAGATCCTGACTCTACTACTGGAGATCTTGTTCGGTAACTGGATCTCTATACTGTCATGTATCACTGAATACTGATTATTATATCTCCTCAAACTCCAGGACTTGTTATTATTTCCAATCAGTGACTCTTCTCCCCTCCTGTCTATAGTGGGATAACACATCCCCACACTCCACCCCCCTGATCTACTGCCCTCCACATCCCAGTAATGTCGTCCTGAGGTAAATCCCCTCCTGCTCATCACCTGATTATACTGGAATCTCTCTGCTGTTTCTGGACGATTCTGGTTATTTTGTGTCCAAGTCGCAGTTTTCAGGTCGTCTGATATAAGGAGATCATTACCAGCTGTGTTTACATCCAGTAATATGTCTGCAGGATCCTCCACATAGATCCCCCTCCTTATACCTGATATTACCTCACATAATGTGTGTAATGTGTGTGAGATCACAGCCACATCCAGGTCACCTCCATCATGGAGCTGTTTATCATGTCCCCCTGTGTCCTCATCACCTCCCTCCTCCTCAGGATCACACAAGTCCCCGGTGTCTGGTTCCTGTAAGACGGTCAGTGGATCAGTCATGTTACACAGCTCCTCAATGTGCCTCATCTTCCTGGACAGCTCGTCCTTCTTTATTTCCAGCTGATGGATCAGAGCAGACAGTGACCGTGACTCTTCCTTTTCCTGCCTGGAGATCTCACTCAGGACCTTCTTCTCCAGGTCGTCCACCCGTCTCCTGATGTCTGTACACAGGGCAGTGACTCTCTCGGCTTCTCCAGCTGCTTTCTCTTGAGCTTTTCTCCAGCGCTCCTTCAGACTCCGAACTCTTTCCTCAGTCTTCTCTCTCTTTGTGGTCAGTTTCTGGAGAACATTGCTCAGTTTCTTCTTCTTCTTCTCTGAGGCCTCATCCAGTGACTCCATTTTATGTCCTTTATGTTTCCCAATCAAACTGCAGGACACACAGATACAAGCGGCGTCCTCAGTGCAGTAATATTCCAGGATCTTCTTATGGACAGAACATTTCCTTTTCTCCAGAGAAGTGCTGGGATCAGATAAGACGTGTTCTGGTGATTTGCTGTGAGTCCTCAGGTGTTTCTCACACAGAGAAGCCTCACAGTGTAGACAGGATCTAACAGCAGGTACAGGAGAGTCCACACAGTAAGTGCAGTAGATCCCAGTGATCTTTTGTTCTTGCTGAGTAATCATGAAACGTTCTGTAACATTATGAAGATTTATGTTCCTCATCAGCGCCGGACGCTCCTGAAACTCTTCTCTGCATTCAGGACAGGAATAAACTCCAGACCCATCCTGTGTATCCAGCGCACGATCAATACAGACCTGGCAGAAGTTGTGTCCACATCTCAGCGTTACAGGATCCTTAAAAATAGATAAACAGATGGAGCAGAGCAGCTCGTCATTCAGATCAGCAGACGCCATGGCTGACGGAAGACAGAAGAAGCGAAACTGAAAGTGGATGATTCCGGAACAGGAAAACTGTAGTTACACCCATTTTCTTAACCCCTTAAAGCTGCAGCATTTATTTTTCATCTCTGCATTCTAAAAGCCAAAGTTTTCTATTTTTCGATTGATACAGCCGTACTAGGGCTTTTTTTTATGGCTGACGGAAGAAGGAAGAAACGAAACTGAGTGTGTCTAATAATACTTAGCAATGTTGTAGTTACACCCAGGCCCGGACTGACAGGCGGGAGGGGCGGGACTTCTCCCGGTGGGCTGGCCGGTGGGGGGGCCGCCCCCCGCCTCTCCCGCACTGCCTGCTGTTTAAAATTATTTTGTGGCTGCCGCCACCCGCCGGCCGCCACTATAGCGGCGGGGTCCGGTGAGCAGCCCCCACCCATGCCGTACCCAGTACGTCATGGCGAAATCGCAGCCCCGGAGGCTGCAATCGCTGCAAATACCTTAGATTCGGGGAGGAGGGGACCTCAGGAGGGGTGGTGTCTCCTCCCCGGACCTACGGAGGCTGTGATTGGCTGACAAACGTTGCTCAGCCAATCACAGCCACTAATGTTTCAGCCATTGAAAAATCGCTGAATCATTGAAATCCATCCAAGATCAGTGCAGCTGTAGCCCTGATCATTGGCTGGAGCTGGGTGACCTGTGTTTCACCCGCCCCCAGCTCTGATTGGAGAGACCGGCCTTGTGACCGATCTCTCCAATCACTGTGGATCTGGGGCCGCAGACCACTCCCCTCAGTTTCACTCCGGCGTCTGTGACTCTGTGGAAGGTGAGGAGAGCTGCTGAGCCATTATTACTATAGGATGGGGACAAAGTGCGCACATTACTATGAGATGGGGATAAGGCTGGGGACATTACTATAGGATTGGGACATTACAAGGATGGGCACAATACTATTGGATGGGGACATTATTACTATAGTATGGGGACATTACTATAGGATAGGGACTAGGATGGGCACATTACTATAGGATAGGGACAAGGTGGGCACATTACTATAGGATGGGGCAAGGCTGGGCACAGTACTATAGGATGGGCACATTACTATAGAATGGGGCAAGGCTGGGGACATTACTATAGGATGGGGACAAGGTGGGCACAGTACTATAGGATGGGGCAAGGCTGGACACAGTACTATAGGATGGGAACTAGGATGGGCACAGTACTATACGATGGGGACATTACTACAGGATAGGGACAAGGTGGGCACATTACTGTAGGATAGGAACATTACTACAAGGGGACAAGGATGGGAAACATTACTATAGAATAGGGATAATGCTGGGGACATTACTATAGGGTGGGGACAAGGTTGGCACATTACTAAAGGATGGGCACATTACTATAGAATGGGGGCATTGCTACAAGGGGACAAGGATAGGGAACATTACTATAAGATGGGGGACAAGGATGGACACATTACTATAGATTGGGGACATTACTATAGGATGGGGACAAGGATGAACACATTACTACAAAATGGGGACAAGGATGGGGAACATTACTTTAGGATGGGGACAAGGATGAGCACATTACTGTGGGATGGGGACTAGGATGGGGTGCAATACTACAAGGGGACAAGGATGAGCACATTACTGTGGGATGGGGACTAGGATGGGGCACAATGCTACAAGGGGACAAGGATGGGCACATTACTGTGGGATGGGGACTAGGATGGGGCACAATACTACAAGGGGACAAGGATGGGCACATTACTGTGGGATGGGGCACAATACTACAAGGGGACAAGGATGGGTACGTTACAACAATATGGGGAACATTACTAAAAGATGTTGGTCAAAATTTCTATATAGTGCTAATTGTAAGACTATTAGTTACAAGAATGGAATAAAATATATATATAAAAAAAATGTTTATATTTAAACAAAGAATGTGCGCGTTTTCTATAATGAGCAAGTGAAAATTTCAAAATCAGTGATCCCAAGGTGTGTAAAAAACAATAAAATATATTATATATGGTACCAATAAAAATGTCACTTTGTCTTGCAAAGAATGCGGCCCCCCAATTTATTTTTTTCCTCTGTGCGGCCCATACATCCAGCCGAGTTTGAGACCCCTGCCTTAAAGTAAATAAATATATGATAATGTCAAGGTAAAATAAAATGACTTATCACTCGGTCCATACCCCTATGACTGTAAGCCAGTGGCTCCTGGGAGGTTCACCAGTTTCATTGATTTACTGTGCATGCCCAGGGTAGGAACAGTGACACCGTTTTCGGCCAGCCCAAGAGTTGTAAAGAGCTGAAGGTGCCATTGCTCTAACATCAGATAGGGCCGTAATTGTAATAAAAGAGAGCCGAGTGTAGAAGAAATAGGTGGCCCTCACCCCGATCCATAAAAGTCCTTTATTTTGTTTGCTTAACAACCATAGATGCAGGAGGATGCGGCCGCGCTGCTTCGTCCTCCTGCATCCATGATTTATAAGCAAACAAAATAAAGGACTTTCATGGATCGGGGTGAAGGCCACCTATTTCTTCTACACTCTGCTCTGCTACGTATGTCGTCTATTTGAAGGTTTAGCTCCACTTTCTCCATGTGACCAGTTAGTGCTCATTGTACTCCTTTTTTGTCCTATGATGAGTTTGGTGGATTAATGTTGCCAGATCTATTTCACTGGTTGTGGTCACAATTGTAATAAAGACCCCCATCTAGGCAAGTAAGTATGTGTGTAGGGAGGGGGGCAGCATAGCTGCAATTGTTTTGTGACAGCATGTAATAAAGACCATTGAGGTTTTTATTACAAATATTGTCCTGCCTCTTGACAGCATCCCTTTAAGAACATTCTAAATTTTCTGTAGGGCAACTTCAATTACATATAGTGTAATTCCTGCTTTACAGCAGTTTGGACGCTGTAATTATGCTATAGACCTCAAGCAATCCACAAACAAATCTACTTCACATTCACTTCATAGTAGGTGGGCCTGTCTGCTCCCAAATGCCAGGGCTGATTTTCAGTCCCAGTCCGGCCCTGGACTTACACCCATTCATTTAACTCCTTAATGGGAATCCTTGTGAGAATACTGTGATTAGGGGCAGAAACCCTGATTTCAGAGTTGTCACTTACTTTACTGGGTCCTTTATTTTTTTTTTAAAAAAACAACTGTTTTCTGTGTTGCACAGCTACAAGTTATCTGAATGCTGAGCTCTGTATAACCCCACCCAGACCACTGATTAGCAGCATTCAGTCTACAATGTACATAAGCAGAAAGCTGCCAATCAGTGGTGTGCACAGAGAGAACTAAGGGGTACTTCTCACATAGCGAAATCGCTGCTGAGTCACAGGTTTTGTGACGTACCAGTGACCTCATCAGCGATCTCGCTGTGTGTGACACTAAGCAGCGACCTGGCCCCTGCTGTGAAATCGCTGATCGTTACACACTGTTCTGGTTCATTTTTTGCTCGTTGATCTCCCGCTGTGCAGCACGCATAGGCGTGTTTGACGGCAGGAGACCAACGATCTGAATGAGCAGGGAGCTTGCGTCTGGCAGCCTGCGGTACACTAGTAACCATGGTACACATCGGGTAACTAAGGAAAGCACTTTGCTTAGTAACCCGATGTGTACCCTGGCTATGTGTGCAGGGAGCTGGCGCCTGGCAGCTGCGGACGCTGGTAACCATGGTACACATCGGGTAACTAAGCAAAGCGCTTTGCTTAGTAACCCGATGTGTACCCTGACTACACGTGCAGGGAGCCGGCGCCTGGCAGCTGCGGACGCTAGTAACCATGGTACACATCAGGTAACTAAGCAAAGCGCTTTGCTTAGTAACCAGATGTGTACCCTGGCTACCAAGCAGAGCGTCATTACACGGGTCGCTAGTGGCTGATCTCTGACCGTTGTGGAGATTTACCTGATTGACACCTCACCAGTGACCATTTAGAGACACTCCAGCGATCACGGCAAAGTCGGAACGCTGGTCGCGTCGCTTAGTGTGACGGTACCCTAAGAAGCAAGAAAAGCACAATAGGGTGATACCATATTACAACTATGTATAGAGAAGGGATGTGTGCTCACCAGATTAAGTTGTATATCACATAAGAACTTTAGAGTATATCAGCTGGTGACAGTCACATGAGGAATGATGGAGGAGAGTTGTAGGAAATATGCATGACAGCTATCTGTGCTGCTGGAAGGTGAGACAAATGGGTGGGGAAAGAAAGAACAAAAGGACTCCTTGTTTTTTTCAGTAGGAACCTTCACAGCTGCAATAGAAAAAACACCAAAGCTATGCAGAGCTGAGCTCCTTCAACATGGTCAGCATAAGTATGAGCTATAGCAGGCATAGGGAGGAGTGAGAAGAAGGGAGTGGCTGCAGCTGAAATTACAACTTGGTACCTGTTAGATCACTGCAGAATAGATATTAACTAGGGATGAGTGAATGTATTCGCCATTATTCGGTATCCGATGGATAACAGACTATTCGCGCCATTCGGTATCCGACAAACAAAACAACATCCACTCCGACACTTTCATTTTCGTTTCCGACTTCCTGGTACTCATTTTGAGAGAGAGAGGGGGAGAGAGAGAGAATACTGTTTCAGTCTTTTCCCATCCATTTCAGCCTTTTTCTGAGTCACCACAGCTCGTTAGGTCCAACGCAGGGGTGGGATTCAGCCGGTTCTGTCCGGTTCTGGAGAACTGGTTGTTAAAATAGCAGCCGGTTCCCAGAACCGGCAAGAAACAGCTCCGGCGACCCGGTTCCCTGTATTCATTTGTGTTAGTGTCTCTTTAAGACACTAGCACAAATGAATCCCCGTACCTCCACGCCGCACTTCCTGGTACCGTGGAGCCTGTCTGCTCCCTGACCTGGTGTGCAGCGACGTGCTGACGTTGCGGAGATGACGGCAGTGTGAGGAGGTAGCTCCTCCTCCTGCCGTCTGTCAGCGTCAGAGTGCAGAGACGAGCCGCGGAGGAGGACGGAAGACAGGAGAAGCTGACGGTGGCTGGAGGTAAGCGCACAGTGAGCTGAATCTGCATGGAGCAGGGAGAGGAGCCGCATTAAGATGGCAGCGATATGTGGCTATATGGGGAGAGGCCACATAAGATGGGAGCGCTATATAGGGAGAGGGGCCACATTAAAATGAGAGCGCTATATAGGGAGAGGGGCCACATTAAGATGGGAGCTATATGTGGTTATATGGGGAGAGGAGCCACATTAAGATGGGAGCTATATGTGGCTATATGGGAAGAGGAGGCCATATAAGATGGGAGCTATATGTGGCTATATGGGGAGAGAAGGCCATATAAGATGGGAGCTATATGTGGCTATATGGGGAGAGGAGGCCATATAAGATGGGAGCTATATGTGGTTATATAGGGAGAGGCCACAGAGGATGGGAGCTATATGGGAAAAAGAGCCATATGGGACAGGATCTGCAGGGGAAAAGGAGCACATGGGATGAGATCTGCTGGGGAAAGAGGCCTTAATGGGATGAAATCTTGCTGGGAAAGAGGCCATAATGGGATGAGATCTGCTGGGGAAAGAGGCCATAATGGGATGAGATCTGCTGGGGAAAGAGACAAATAATGGGATGGGATCTGCAGGGGAAAGAGACAAATAATGGGATGGGATCTGCAGGGGAAAGAGGCCATAATGGGATGGGATCTGCAGGTGAAAGAGGCCATAATGGGATGGGATCTGCAGGGGAAAGAGACCATAATGGGATGGGATCTGCAGGGGAAAGAGGCCATAATGGGATGGGATCTGCAGGGGAAAGAGGCCATAATGGGATGGGATCTGCAGGGGAAAGAGGCCATAATGGGATGGGATCTGCAGGGGAAAGAGGCCATAATGGGATGGGATCTGCAGGGGAAAGAGGCCATAATGGGATGGGATCTGCAGGGGAAAGAGGCCATAATGGGATGGGATCTGCAGGGGAAAGAGGCCATAATGGGATGGGATCTGCAGGGGAAAGAGGCCATAATGGGATGGGATCTGCAGGGGAAAGAGGCAATAATGGGATGAGATCTGCTGGGGAAAGAGGCAATAATGGGACAAGATCTGCTGGGGAAAGAGGCCATAATGGGATGGGATCTGCAGGGGAAAGAGGCCATAATGGGATGGGATCTGCAGGGGAAAGAGGCCATAATGGGATGGGATCTGCAGGGGAAAGAGGCCATAATGGGATGGGATCTGCAGGGGAAAGAGGCAATAATGGGATGAGATCTGCTGGGGAAAGGAGCCATAATGGGATGAGATCTGCTGGGGAAAGAGGCCATGATGGGATGGGATCTGCAGGGCAAAGGGGCCATAATGGGATGGGATCTGCAGAGGAAAGGGGCCATAATGGGATGGGATCTGTATGGGGAAGGTCGTCCGTTCCAATTTTAGCAGGGCTCCTTTAGTAATAATTTTTAAAAACTGTATAAAAATCATTTAATACAATATGACTGACAGTGACTGGAACAACTGGTGCTGGACAGGAGAGTGAAGGTATACGAGGGGAAGGAGATTTTACTTTAAATTACTTGTATTTTTTGGTTGAGGAAAGTGCGTGAAAATGGGTGTGGCTAACAAAATGGGTGTGGTTACAGAATGGGTGTAGTTTTCGAATGGGCGGGGTTTACAGAGAACCTGTTGTTAAAAATTTGAATCCCACCCCTGGTCCAACGTGAGATTATTAGAGTTTCCCATACACTTAAATTGTGCATCTGTGCCGCCCCCACGCCAGCCGTCGGGCTGCTCGGATCTGGATCCGTTGTGTGGCTCGAGGGGTTCTACCGGACCCAGGGGTCGCGCGGACACTTCAACTAAAAGGGTACGTATTTGTACGGCGTTTGTTTGTTTGTTTGGTCGTAGTTATGCTACAAATTCTGGTGGCCGGTCACCACCATGCCATGCATGCCTGATTTTGGTTTGCTATGTATTCCTCCTGTTGGTGGCTGTTCAGATTCAGTTACCTCACCCCTTTCCACAGGCAATGCTAATTAAGCACCATCTTGGATCTGGTTCGCCTTTATCAATGGTTGCTGTTTGGCACTGGGAGGATCAGTTCTGATATAGTCCTGGTATGGTGCAGAGCTTGCTCCACATGCTGGGACCTGGGCTGGTCTCTATCCACAAGTGCCTTTTTTGCAACATAGAAGCGGTTATATACAGGTTACAGGTATGTGTGCTCTATTATGGTTCTGCTTTTAACTTTATCTAGGAGGCCGTATGGCACATGAAATACAGAATGTAGAGTAGGACCCCCCTATTGAGATTTGCCGTGACGTTGGCAGGGGTGGCTCAAAAAATTGATCAATTATTTGCTAAAAATCTCATTTTTTTTTTTATTGTAGTACAGTTGGAATAAATCTGTGAATTTTCACTTTTTATATTATGCATGCCAATTTCAGATCATGCTGGCTCCCCTCTCTCGGCGTGTATAGTAAGTTGTCTGTGACGCCACCCACGGTGTGTGGTGATATGTAGCACCGCCGATGCTGTTGTGGGAACTCCCGGGGCGATGGTCTCGCAGCTGGATGTTAACCCCTCCGTGTGTAGGGATGGATGTCCCGGGGCCCAGTGTCTTTATGCTGAGGAGGGTGATTGCAGGGGTCGGCACACCCGGCCAGGCCGGGGATGTTACTCACGGTCGAATAAAGCACACGAGTCCTGTGGTAAACCAAGGTGATGGTGGCCGGCTGCCCCAGACGGGTGTATCCTGATCCCACACCCGGGTTTGTAGTCGCAGTCTCTCTCCTCTGCACTGGTGTTTTGTAGATAGGACTTCCCGGTGTGAAACACGGGAGTCCGCTCCCGGTCCTTTTCTTGAGAGCCGTACCTATTTGACGCTGACCCGTGGGATCTACAGGCTCTGGCGGTGGCCCTATCGGTGGGTGGTTGTCTACTTTTCGGGACTTAGGTTGGGACAGGACCTAAAATCCTGCCCTCAATTGGTTAATTAGCTAGGCCATCGGTTCCAGTCCTGGCTTCAGGGTCCGAGTACCCCCCTCTGTGCACACGGTTTCCAGTCGGGTCTCCGGTGTCGGTCCTGGCGGGCTCCTAACCTGTCTCGGTCCACCTCAGATCTGCAGAGCTGTCTTCCAGTCTCCAGCCGGACTGCGGCTACCGTCTGCCACCTAGCCGGGACGTCAGGGCCCCTACCCTGACGCCTGTCAGTTAGCCTAACCTTCTGCTTCAAACTCTAACTTCAGACTCTTCTTTTTCCCGCCCCGGGCTCTCCAGACCCCCTAGGTGGACGTTCCCAACCGCCTGGTCCCTCC
>NW_027445165.1:0-60000 GCF_048569485.1 Anomaloglossus baeobatrachus | reverse complement strand
CCAGCTTCCAAAGGGGCTAGGTGTAGGTTTTAAAGTATCCGGCTGTCTGTATTTCTGAGCTGTAAGTAAGGTAGAAATGGGGGGCTTTTTGAGCAAGCTGTTGATTTGTATATAGGTGTATGGTTAATCAAGCTTGTGATTTCTCTGTTTGGTTCTCGGAGAGTTAATTGTCTGTTATTGTTCACGGAGGGAGAGGAAACGGAGGCTAAGGAGCTGCTGTCTTTGTTCTGTGAAAAAGCAGGGGGGGGGAAGTTAATCACCCACTGCCTGCAGTTTTTTTCTTCTTCACTGAGAGCAAAGAGGCAGACTGCGGGGGTCTGGTAGAGCCCAGGGACATCCATAACAGTCTTTCTATTGAGAACAAAGAATGCGAGAGGGGGGAG
Source organism: Anomaloglossus baeobatrachus (assembly GCF_048569485.1). Taxonomy (NCBI): domain Eukaryota; kingdom Metazoa; phylum Chordata; class Amphibia; order Anura; family Aromobatidae; genus Anomaloglossus; species Anomaloglossus baeobatrachus. The sequence goes on along the minus strand of NW_027445165.1, from coordinate 59,617 downwards.
CAGAAGCCCACAGAAGCAGCTACATCCTTACATTCTTACACTCAGAGGAAGCAAAAAGGTGGGGGCCATATGTCCACCAGCTGCTTGAGACAGAGCGGAGATCGAATTACATAGCTACGTTCCTGCTGTCTTTTAGCTGAGAAACAAGGGGGGTGGAAAAGTGAACAGGCAGAGACAAGACAGCGCATCTCTTTGGAGTGAGGAGAGAGGAGGGGTCAGTGGGCTAATATACAGGAGATGGCTGCAGCCTTTGACAAGTGTTATTTTGGTTTGGATTAGAGAGAAATTAATGCGTTTTTCAGTCTTTTTAAATTGTTTGTTTTTGAACAGAAGTATGAGAACTAGCGATTCCCCTGTGTTGCGGATAACACAGCCACTGTTTGTTAGATATTGAATATTAAATATTGAATATTAAATATTGAATGTTGAATGTTGGATAGATAATAAACGAGGCGGGAAGGGTTCTGTTAACTTAAAGTGGATTTAGCGTATTCCCCTGCGGTTCAGGCGCAAGTCACTGTCTGCGTGGCAGACGAGGCGGGAAAGGAACTCACTTTAGTTGAGGTAAGGGTGCTGGAGTTAGCGGATTCTCCTGCGTATTAGACGCGAGTCACTGTCAGCGTGTTACAAACGCGGACGAGGCGAGAAAGGACTCCGTTGGAACTGCCGGTCCAATTAAGCACTGTATACTCTGTTCAAAAGATAAATATGTTGTTTTTAGTAGAAGCTGAGAACGCTGTCGCCCTAGTTACAAAAAAACGGAAAAAAATATAAAAGATTGCAAAAAGTTGTGTAAAATCGTTGGACTACCACTAGATGGCAGGCTGCAACCCATGTATTGAAGTTCAGATTAATCTGTAGTGAGTTTATAATGAAGAACAAAGACCCCATTCACTGTCTGTTGCTGTTTGTAGAATCACTAAATGTTTTTCTCTAGCTGTGCCTCATGGTTTTCCTTTAGAAGTCATTATATCTGGTGCTAATCAAATCTCTCCTTTGTATGCTGGAATGCAAATTTACAGGCACTAAAAGTATCCCTGGTTTACTACAGCCACTCCCAGTACACCCAGGGAGTCACAACATGGATGCTACACCCGGAAGTCAGGTGCCTGGAACTTCCTGTGGCAGCCGTCTTGCTACACCCACTGATGGCAGTACACCTCATAAGCCACACCCCTCGCAATGGCTCTTTGTTCAAAGCTCTCCACCCATCCCCCGGTGGGAGGTGTTCTGTGGTATATATGACTAACACATTTGAATAAGTATAAATAGTATATTTGTTTACTCAGCTATCCCATACATGCAAGTCAAAGATAAGTAAGTGAAACTTTTACAGAATTGATAAAGTCAGAGATAAGAATGGAATGTGTCTTTCCCCAATAGTGATGTAAGTTTGGTTTAACCCTTAGAGTTCAGGATTTCCCATTTTTAGGTTGCTGTTTATACCGGAATAGGGAATATTAGATTTCATGGGATGTGCGATATAATTTGTGTTGTTTTGTTTTTAATGGCGATTTATTTGAACAATATATTTTTATTTTGTGACTATCATTTTTTCTGTTTTTATGATTATTTCTAAACAATTCATATATTTTTGCAGGTTAGTTGCCTAGTCACAGCTGTCATTTCATCATGTCTCAGTTGTTTTTACTATGAAAGGTTTTTCTTTTCTTTATGGATACAGTGTTTATTGTAAGGTTTTAAAATTTCCCAGTAATGTATATTGTTGTGAGATATACGTTATTTTCAGTGTTTGTTCTTTTTAAGTTTTAGTATGTGGCTAATTTATTACCTGCTGTTTTATCTTTTCTTTTAGGGAATACCAGTATAAAAACGCTGAATTTTGCCATATTGGTAAATAAACAATTAAACAAGGGGGGAATAAGGTATTAATTATATTTTCCAGTTTCTTCGAGGGTGCAGTAGGCATATTAGATAGGTTTTGAAGCTGACCTTTTTCCCATAGGTTATGTTTATTAGATTACTATGAGGTATATCTGTTAACTGAAATAGGAAAGTTTTGTCTTATATGTTTATTTGTTTATTTGTTTGTTTATTTAGTATTCTCAGTCATGTGAAGTATAGATGACCACTAACTGTATTATGATCAGAGATGAAGTTATAAGAATGATCTAATGTATATTTTTTATTTTTTGTTTTTATAGATGAAACCAGATGGTGGTCGATTCTGCACTGGATATGCTGCTGTTTACACCACATGAGGTAGTCTAAATTCGACCACTCCCTCCAATCCTATTGATACAGGAGACAGTGATGCATTAATGTCTCTCTTGATGGGTAGAACAGGAGTGGGTAAGAGTCTTTAGAGGTGTATGTAGGTTGTAGATTTTTTCCTGTTGTCAAATGAATTAGGTATGCCGAAAAGAAAGTCTAGATCTGAGCTGATGGATTCGGATGGAGATCCTCGCACAGGTGCAGCTGACCAAGAAGCAGTGAATGGGCCTAGAGTTGAGAGTCTTTCACCAATACCGACCATGCCTTGGTGACATTGGTCACGTCAGTGACTTCTGTCACTCCTTGTGTTCTTAAATCCCTACAGGAACAAGCGATACAACAAGGAATGGAGTGTGACATGCAGGGAGCCAGCTGACTGAGGAAGGTCTGTGGACAAAGGGTGGTAAGCTTTCTCTGCCATGAGAGCTCTTCTTAATGATGGCTCAGGTAACATCTGTGAAAGACAATTGTCAGTGTGTGCTTTGGTGACACCGGGTTCAGTACCCAGGTGGGCAGATTCACCCAGTCTTGTAAGACAAGTGCCTAGATCGAAGTGAGAAAAAACTGTAAAGAGTCCGTAGAAACACCCTGCACCTACTCTACCCATTCTTAGAGACCGCAAACTGATTATAGATGTATATCATGAGCACGTTGTATGCAAGTCTGTGCGTGTTGTGTAAATTTCTTTCCAGGTTTGGTCAGAGGCATTCCAGTGCAGAAAACGATATTATTGTTGAGAAGCACATGAAGGTGGTATGTAAAGAAAAATGTGTTTACAAAAAGTGTATATTTTATAGAAAAGTGGAAACTAGTAAATCGTGTATAAAATGTATATGTTTTGTTTTCTTTTTGCAATAAGCAGGTCTTTATGTAAGATGTTATTAGTTTAGCATAGACATGTATATTTTTATATAATTGACTGAATAGTGTGATAAACAGGTGTATTCTCCAATTCCAGATCTTAAATCAGAGCTATTAGCATATGGTCTCCAGTCAGGAGACTGATTGATCCTAAAGGACAAGCGAGAAAGAGCTATGAGTCAACACTAGAGGAGCTGATCCAACCACAGAAAAATCTATGGATCCACACCTCGCATTGCAGAAGGGTTAATCAACCAGAGCTGCACTGAGCGTTCTGCTCATACTTATCCTTTTCAGAAAACCCTGTACAGTCTTAGACCAACATTGCCAGAACAGTTAGAAGAGAGGACTTAGAGAACCTTGGGACATGGGAAAGTCCAACTACAAAGGGTGAGGACTCGCCTAGGAGTCCTTGGTCTCAAACCGGTGAAAAAAACCACTTCCCCTCTCCACCCATGCCTCAATGTTCAGTTAGGCAGGTTTTCCGATAGGTCTTTCTACCTCTCTTCCTAAGGGAACATAGTAGCCTTAGAATTCAGAAATGGCAAAAGTAAGTCTTTAGGGGGGACTGTTGAGGAGAAAGAATTGAGTATCCAAAAATACTTAATTCAGCCATTTCATAGACTCAGTTATATAGTTCAGTAGATGTGAACTAACACACATATTTGTGAATGCTTTTGTTTCTTACTAACATGTATATATGTATATTGCATATTCAGTGTATTTTCCTTAGACTCAGTATATACTAGGATATATATATATATATATATATATATATATATATATATATATATATATATATATATATATATATATATATATATATATATATAGCTTGAAGATGGCTGCTATTTCCTGTCCTACACCCAAGACGGATGGACAAAAGGAAATTCCTGGAGTCTGGACTGACCAATCCAAGAAGGATGTGTAGATCTCTCTACGTCATGAAGCCCTGCCCTGTGATACTTGATTGGACTAAAACTTTTGTTTACACCCCCTTACCGCTCGGTCTAGAGTTTCTTTCAAACAATAAAAAACACATTTGGTTAAGAGCCAGTCATGGAGATAGATGTAACTGACTTGCTGTCCAGTTATTTTTCATTCTCGTGTGCACACATGACATTTTTAATTAGAAGCAGCAGCCGGATATCGAGAGATCCTTTGAGTCTCATCATCATCGTCATTCTGACCTTGACATTGTCAGATCCTGATATTCTTATGAGTCTTATAACAGTATGACGATATATAGTAATTCTGGCCACCACTAGGGGGAGCTAAATGTTTAAAGAGTTATGCAGCATTTTTTGGACTTAAAGGGGTTTTTCACTTCTAGAAAACTGGTTCCCAAACATTTCCCAGCCTTTAACAAAGTTAGGCTATGTGCGCACAGTGCGTTTTTTCGCAGCGTTTTTACGCGTTTTTCGGGTGCGTTTTTGGCCTCAAAACTGCAGGACTTTGCTTCCCCAGCAAAGTCTATGAGTTTTCATTTTTGCTGTCCGCACACATCTGTTTTTTTTCAGCTGCGTTTTTGTGGTGCCACAAAAACGCAGCATGTCAATTATTCCCGCGTTTTTCACTGCGCTTTTCATCCATTGAGTGCAATGGGATGTTGAAAGACGCAATGAGAAACGCAAATTGCAAATATAGCTGCGTTTTGGTGCGTTTCTAAGACCAAAAACGCAGCTATAAACGCAGGAGGTGGGTGGTAAAGTGACGTGTACAGGAAGAGGATTCCTTCTGTCAGTAAACACAGAAGCGTGAATCCTCCCGGTACCGTCACCGCCGCGTCCACCTCCCGTCCTGTGCATGTATGCTGCCGTGCGGCGCCATGTCTGGGCGGGAGGTGGAAGCGGCAATCAAAAGTGAACAGTAGAAAAAAAAAAAAAAAAGTTATACTCACCTGTCTGCAGGGTCCCGGTGCCATGTCCGCTCCCAGATTCTGTCACGGTATCGCCGCTCCGGCAGTGTGCAGTCTCCCCGGGTACGTATGCCTGCAGGATGCAGGACCTGGCGATGGATCACCTGATGCAGTCACCTGACGCATCAGGTGATCGTAAGTATCGCGGTGACGCGGGCGCCCGGCCGGCTATCAGCTGATCCTGCCGTCAGGAGACTTCATCCCTGATTACCGGCAGCTGCTGCTGCAGCGATCGGACAGGATCAGACTCCCGCCCCATCGCTTCAGGAGCTGCCGGTAATCAGCACATAAGTGAGTATTTTTTGTTTTTTTGCACCGATGCTTCAGCTGATTGTATAATCGGCTTTTATACAATCAGCTGAAGTGTGATGTGCTTCAGCCCCTAGAACCTGACACATCATCTGATCGCTTTGCCTTCCAGCAAACCGATCAGATGATATTGGATCCGGATTGGACGGCGCGGGACCCTGACCCAGGATTACTGCGGAGGGGGGTGCTTTATTTCAATAAAGATGGAGTCACTAATTGTGTTGTGTTTTATTTCTAATAAAAATATTTTTCTGTGTGTTGTGGTTTTTTTTTATCTTTACTAGAAATTCATGGTGGCCATGTCTAATATTGGCGTGACACCATGAATTTCGGGCTTAGGGCCAGCTATACAGCTAGCCCTAACCCCATTATTACCTAGCTAGCCACCCGGCATCAGGAAGAGTTGGATACAGCGCCAGAAGATGGCGCTTCTATGAAAGCGCCATTTTCTGGGGTGGCTGTGGGACTGCAATTCACAGCGGGGGTGCCCAGAAAGCATGGGCACCCTGCACTGTGGATTCCAATCCCCAGCTGCCTAGTTGTACCCGGCGGAACTCAAAAATTTGGCGAAGCTCACGTCATTTTTTTTTTTAATTATTTCATGAAATTCATGAAATAATTAAAAAAAAAGGGCTTCTCTATATTTTTGGTTCCCAGCCAGGTACAAATAGGCAGCTGGGGGTTGGTGGCAGCCCGTACCTGCCTGCTGTACCCGGCTAGCATACAAAAATATGGCGAAGCCCACGTAATTTTTTTTTTGGGGGAGGCAAAGAAATCCTGCATACAGTCCTGGAAGGAGGATGCTGAGCCTTGTAGTTCGACAGCTGCTGTCTGCTCTCCTGCATACACTAATGGATGGAGGATGCTGAGCCTTGCAGTTCTGCAGCTGCTGTCTGCTCTCCTGCATACACTAATGGATGGAGGATGCTGAGCCTTGCAGTTCTGCAGCTGCTGTCTGCTCTCCTGCATGCACTATTGGATGGAGTATGCTGAGACTTGTAGTTCTGCAGCTGTCTGCTCTCCTGCATACATTAGTGGAGAATGAAGAACATATTGAAGAAGGAAATGACATCAGACCTTTTTTTTTTTTGTTCACTGATAAAAAACGCATAAAGACGCAGTGAGCAAAAACGCAGCAAAACGCAGCAAAAAACGCACCAAATCGCGGCAAAACGCGCGCGTTTTTTTGTGCGTTTTTTGCCGCAAAAAACGCAGTGTGTGAACCTAGCCTTAGACAGTACTCGCCCTCCCGCTGTTCGGCACCAGTTCTCCACACCCGCTTTGGTTTCTGTGTTTTGGCTGCAGCGGTGACACCATGACTGCAACGCACATTGCTGTGACCTGACGCTGGACCGGGGGAGGGGGGAGTACTGTCTAAGTTTGTGATTTTACATGCTGGGAAAGGATTAGAGATCACTTTTCTATAAATGGAAAACTCCTTTAATGACAGCTGTATAAATCTTTATGCTGTGATCTCCCCTTCGTAATGGCTGATAGTAGCGGCTGTTAAGGCCGCTTTACACGCTACGATATCGCTAGCGATCGCACCCGCCCCCCTCGTTTGTGCGTCACGGGCAAATCGTTGCCCGTGGCGCACAATATCGCTAACACCCGTCACACGTACTTACCTCCCTAGCGACCTTGCTGTGGGTAGTGAACAACCTCTTCCTGAAGGGGGAGGGACGTTCGGCGTCACAGCGTCGTCACACAGCGGCCGCCCAATAGAAGCGGTGGGGCGGAGATGAGCGGCCGGAACATCCCGCCCACCTCCTCCCTTCCTCATTGCAGGCGGCGACAGGTACGATGTTGTTCCTCGTTCCTGCGGTGTCACACATAGCGATGTGTGCTGCCGCAGAAACGACGAACAACCTGCGTGCAGAAGTCGGAACAACATTTGGGATATGAACGACGTGTCAACGATCAAGTGAGTATTTTTGATCGTTGAAACTCGCTCGTAGGTGTCACATGCAACGATATCACTAACAAGGCCGGATGTGCGTCATTAATTTCGTGACCCTGGCAATATCTCATTAGCGATATCGTAGTGTGTACAGACCCCTTTACAGTCATATAACTATCAGGGTACAGGTAGGAGCCGGCGGCAGTGACTCCGGCCTCATAGTACTCGGCTATGCTACTAGTGATTTCAATATTCAGAAAACGCCGCCTTCATGTGCTCGATGTGCTGACTACACAGGATGAAAATAACAGGATCTGTCAACAACACCTCATGTCATCATAACAGCAAATGGATCCGGTTGCCAGAGTCAAGACAACAATCATTTACTAAATGAAAGTGGAAGCAGCGATCGGCTGATCATCAGGAGATCTCAAGGGGAATAGATTATCTATATCTTCTACTAATTAAAACCGGAGCTCAGCCTGCTGTACACAAGGGAAATGTTGGCACTTTTCTGTAGCATCTGTCTTTAAAGGGAATCTGTCAGCAGGTTTTTGCTATGTAATCTGATAGCAGTATGATGTAGGGAAAGAAAGTCTGATTCTAGGGTTTTGCCACTGGCTCAGTAGCTTGCTGCAATTTCAATCAGTGCATTATTAGCAGGGGATTATCACTAGAGGACTAGGTCTCATGTGGCGGCTAGTCCAGCTAATCTGTGTTACCTTGCCCTCACCACTGATTGGCAGCTTGCTACCAATATACAGTGTACACAGCAAGCTGCCAATCGGTGGTGAGGGCGGGGCTATACACAGCTCAGGATTCCAAGTTCTGCTACATGTACAGCAAAGAAAACCTAAAACTAAGTTTTCTGTAGAATTCTAAACTGTACAAAGCAGTCCAGTGACAACTCTGGAATCAGGCTCTCTGTCCCTATTAAATGCAGCTCCCAGATTACAAAACAAAAACCTGCTGACAGATTCCATTTAGCAAACAATCAAACTGTGAACTTGATAAATGTTACTGTTAATTACTAACACCGACAATTAAGCCCAGAGATCCCGGCTCAGGGGTTAGTTTGAGTGCACATTGGGTATGTGCCCATGGGAGCTCGCACCTGCGGATTTTGCCGCGGAAAACTTGCGGATTTATCTGGATTTTCTAGATAAATCCGCAGGTTCCAGCAAGTACAGACACTCACCATGTTATCCTATGGGACATGGGGAGTGTGTGTCAATGCTGCGGTATGTGCGGCTGCGGTATGTGCTGCGGATGTCCCGCAGCCGCACATAACTACATGTCAATTATTCCTGTGGATTTACCTGCGGAAATCCTGGCTCTCCACTCTGGAGATAGAGGCTGGGACTTCTGCAGGTAAGTCACATGAATGTCCACAGGTTTTCCGCAGCTATTTCACTGGAGTACCGCAGCTATGTATAGCTGCGGATTCCGGGGAGCTGATGCGGGAAACCTGGGAATGTATCTGCGGATATATCCGCAGGTGCAATCTCCCGTGGGCACATAGCCTTAGCGTCCCTGTAACGTGATCATGAGATGTCGGTGGGCTGCCATGACTGCCGGGGACCTACGGACAGTCCACATACTGGTCAAGCTGATTTTCCTGTGATTTTCAGCCATAAGCCGTGATTTTTACTCTACACAACAATAATGGAGCATTGCTGTACATAGAACAAAGCGATGCTCTGTGTCCTGTGCAGAGATCCCTGTGGGGGGAAGGGGTCAGCTGTGTCCATCAGTTATTGTCAATGGTGGATCCTGCATTATCCTCCTCCAGCTTTATACCAGAGGTGTTATCTTACACTTTATTTCCTTCCTGTGTTGATAATGAGACTGCTGAGAAGTGATCTCTGGGAAAAATCTATTGTTAAGGTCAATGGTCTCAGGAAACACAGGAAGATTTCAGGAGGCTCCGGAGGGAAATGTATTTTATGTCATAGAAAATCAGAAAAATGTTTACAATGAAAGCTACTTTACAAATAGGGAATTTTCTGATATTTTCCTGTTACGTTGTAATCCTCACCCAGCTATCTAAGTAATACTTGTGACCATCAATATATACCTCAAATACATATACTGCAGCGTGAAGGGGCTCGGAGAAGGTGGCAGTGAAGGTGTGTAAGTGTCTGATGGGATCACACAGCTCATAAAAGGACAGCTGCCCGGCCTCATAATCCAGACAGATCCTGAATCTATCACTGGAGATCTTGTCAGGTAACTGGATCTCTTTCCGGTCATGCATCACTGAAAACTGATTATCATATCTCCACAAACTCCAGGACTTGTTATCTCCAATTAGTGACTCTTCTCCCCTCCTGTCTATACTGGGATAACACATCCCCACCATCCACCACCCTGACCCACTGCCCTCCACATCCCAGTAATGTCGTCCTGAGGTAAATCCCCTCCTGCTCATCACCTGATTACACAGAAATCTCTCTGCTGTTTCTGGACGATTCTGCTCCTCTTCTGCCCAAGTCACAGTTTTCAGGTCGTCTGATATAAGGACATAATTACCAGCGGAGTTTACATCCAGTAATATGTCTGCAGGACCCTCCACATAGATCCCGCTCCTTATACCTGTTATTACCTCACATAATGTGTGTAATGTGTGTGAGATCACAGCCACATCCAGGTCACCTCCATCATGGAGCTGTTTATCATGTCCCCCTGTGTCCTCATCACCTCCCTCCTCCTCAAAATCACACAAGTCACCGGTGTCCTGTTCCTGTAAGACGGTCAGTGGATCAGTCATGTTACACAGCTCCTCAATGTGCCTCATCTTCCTGGACAGCTCGTCCTTCTTTATCTCCAGTTTATGGATCACAACAGACAATGACATTGATTTTTGTTTTTCCCTCATGGAGATCTCACTCAGGACCTTCTTCTCCAGGTTGTCCACCCGTCTCCTGATGTCTGTACACAGGGCAGTGACTCTCTTGGCTTCTCCAGCAGCTTTTTCTTGAGCTTTTCTCTTTTGCTCCTCCAGACTCCGGACTCTGTCCTCAGTCTCCTCTCTCTTTGTGATCAGTTTCTGGAGAACATTTCTCAGTTTCTTCTTCTTCTTCCCTGAGGCCTCATCCAGTGACTCCATTTTATGTCCATTATGTTTCCCAATCAAACTGCAGGACACACAGATACAAGCCGCGTCCTCAGTGCAGTAATATTCCAGGATCTTCTTATGGACAGAACATTTCCTTTTCTCCAGAGAAGTGCTGGGATCAGATAAGACGTGTTCTGGTGATTTGCTGTGAGCCCTCAGGTGTTTCTCACACAGAGAAGCCTCACAGTGTAGACAGGATCTAACAGCAGGTACAGGAGAGTCCACACAGTAAGTGCAGCAGATCCCGGTGATCTCTTGTTCTTGCTGAGAAATCAGGAATCGTTCTGCGACATTATGAAGATTTATGTTCCTCATCAGCGCCGGCCGCTCCTGAAACTCTCCTCTGCATTCAGGACAGGAATAAACTCCAGACCCGTCCTGTGTATCCAGCACACGATCAATACAGACCCGGCAGAAGTTGTGTCCACATCTCAGCATTACAGGATCCTTAAAAATAGATAAACAGATGGAGCAGAGCAGCTCTTCTCTCAGATCAGCAGACGCCATGGCTCATAGCTGAGGGAAGGAAGAAGCAAAACTGAATGTGTCTGATAATACTTAGCAATGTTGTAGTTACACCTATTCACTTAAAAGGGGTAGTTCACCCCTTTTCATTATGGGCCACATCGATATGTTTTCTCTCAAATACCTTGTGTTGCCAATAGTGCCTGTGAGTGGGCGCTATTGTAGTCCACTCACCCCCCATCATGTGACCCCTGGGATCCGGTGATGTCTCGTCAACTGAGGCCGGCCGCAGTTTCTATGAGTGACTGGGCTGTGGGCGTCGTTGCACCGCTCAACAAAGCCCAGCGTGACAGTCCAGCATCTCCCTGCTCCTTCACTGCAGAGCACACAAGCAGGAGCGATGCTGGGCTGTGACGAGCGGGGAAACGCCACCCACAGCCCAGTGACTCACAGAGACTGGGGCCGGCCGCGGTAGTGTCCGTGAACAGGAAGTTGACGTAACATCACCAGATCCCCGAGGTTAAAGAACCAGGCGGTCATGCGATGGGGAACAGCGGTCCGCAATAGAGCCGCTCACAGGCCAATGGAAGATATTTCAGATACACATTCTTTCTCAAGGTTATACCGATGTAGCAAAAAATCAAAATGGGTGAACTACTTATTTAACTCCTTAATAGGAATCTGCCACCAGTTGTTTAATATCCCTTGTGAGAGTAATGTGATGTAGGGGCAGAAACCCTGATTTCAGAGTTGTGTCACTTACTTCACTGGGTCCTGCATTTTTTATTCAAAACTGTTTTCTCTGTTGCACAGCTACAAGTTTTCTGAATGCTGAGCTCTGTATAACCCCACCCAGGCCACTGATTGGCAGCATTCTGACTACAATGTACATAAGCTGGAAGCTGCCACTCAGTGGTGGGTACAGAGAGAAAGAAGGAGCAAGAAAAGCACAATACGGTGATACCATAACACAATTGTGAATAGATAAGGGATGTGTGCTCACCAGATTAAGTTGTATATCACACAAGAACTTTAGAGTATATCAGCTGCCGATGGTCACTCAAGATGATGGAGGAGAGTTGTAGGAAATATGCGTGACTTCTATCTCCGCTGCTGAAAGGTGAGACAAATGGGTGGGGAAAGAAACAACAAAAGCACTCCTTGGTTTCTTCAGTAGGGACCTTCGCAGCTGCAATAGAAACAACACCACTTACTTTAATGGGTCCTGCATTTTTATTCAAAACGGTTTTCTCTGATGCACAGCTTCATTACCAGTTTTCTGAATGCTGAGCTCTGTATAACCCCACCCAGACCACTGATTGGCAGCATTCTGTCTACAATGTGGATAAGCAGAAAGCTTAAAATAGGAAATATGCATGACTTCTACCTGTGCAGCTGGAAGGTAAGAAACAGGTGGGAAAAGACTAAACAAAAAGCACTCCTTGGTTTTATTCAGTAGTTCGCAGCTGCAATTGAAACAACACCACAGCTATGCAGCGCTGAGCTCCTTCAACATAGTCAGCATAAGTATGAGCTATAGCCGGCATAGGGAGAAGTGAGAAGCGAATATTTACAGGAGAAGGTTGCGGCTGTAGCTCAGGTTACATCTACCTGTTACATCACTGCAGAATAGACATTTACCTTAACCCTTTCAATACCTGACGGATTGAAATATGGTAAAAAGGATGCAGGAGACAAGATGATTCCTGAGATTTATTTCCTAAGCATCTCAAGGTATTCCAACCTCTTCATCAGGAAAATAAAAACCACAAAGGCGCAGGCATCTCAAAAAGGTTCACATTTCAAAAGGCGCCAAGGACAAGCACATGACATGTCAGATATCACTCTCAGTTTGATTCAAAAATAAAAATATGCAAAAAAAAATAAATAAAATAGATTTAACAAAACGTTTTACAATTATGCTGAAATGTCATGTATATAGACAATTTGGCATACATTTATATAGAAATATAAGCTTTATTTTGTGGACATAAAAGCATCTCAGATAAAATGAGTGTTTGGCTGTGATGTGTATAGAGCTTGTAATCTTGTGGGGATGTGATATATGAAGTGCTGTTAGTAAGAGGAGCTACAATGATGTTCGGATCGCAGGCTGAGAACGAAAGACGGGTGGACAGTCAGCAGCAGAGCATCAAAGGAAGAGAGGTTGGTCAATTACAAAGTGGAAAAAGTGGTCCACGTCATACACACTCGCCAGCACAGGCGCACTAGAATACTTTGATCTGCCCTGAGCAGGGCAGATCAAAGTGCGCCTGCGCATGACCTCAGTGCTGGCGAGTGTGTATGACGTGGACGCGTCATGCACACAGGCTTCAGAAGACGCAGGAGCAAGATGGCTGAGAGAGGAGGCGCCAGTCACCAGGCCGACCAGCACCGCAGCGACCAGTTTAGGTGAATATTATAAAGTGTTTTTATGTTCTCACAGCGGCCTGCGCTGTTACAATGCTGTATATAAGAGCCTGGTGGTGGTGGCCGCAGCTTATAGGCCATAAAACTGGTGACAGGTTCCCTTTAAATTTTTGTAAAAAATGAACTGAAAATTGGGGCGTGCAGTATTATTCGGCCCCTTTACTTTCAGTGCAGCAAACTCACGCCAGAAGTTCATTGAGGATCTCTGATTGATCCAATGTTGTCCTAAATGACAGATGATAAATATAATCCACCTCTGTGTAATCTAGTCCCCGTATAAATACACCTGCTCTGTGATAGCATCATGAAGACCAAAGAACACAACAGGCAGGTCCGTGATACTGTTGTGGAGAAGTTTAAAGCTGGATTTGGTTGCAAAAAGATTTCCAAAACTTTAAACATCCCAATAAGCACTGTGCAAGCGATCATATTGAAATGGAAGGAGTATCATACCACTGCAACTCTACCAAGACTCTGCCTTACCTCAAAAATTCCATGTCAAACCAGAAGAAGACTGATCAGAGATGCAGCAAAGAGGCCCAGGATCACTCTGGATGAACTGCAGAGATCTACAGCTGAGGTGGGAGAGTTTGTCCATAGGGCAACAATCAGTCGTACACTGCACAAATCTGGCCTCTATGGAAGAGTGGCAAGAAGAAAGCCATTTCTCAAAGATATCCATAAAAAGTGTCATTTAAAGTTTGACACAAGCCACCTGGAGACACCAAACATGTGGAAGAAGGGGCTCTGGTCAGATGAAACCAAAATTGAACTTTTTGGACACAATACCAAACAATATGCTTGTCATAAAAGCAACACAGCTCATCACACCATCCCCACTGTCAAATATGGTGGTGGCAGCATCATGGTTTGGGTCTGCTTTGCTTCAGCAGGGACAGAGAAGATTGTTAAAATTGATGGGAAGATGGATGGAGACAAATACAGGACCATATTTAAAGCAAACCTGTTTGAGTCTGCAAAAGACCCGAGACTGGGACGGAGATTTGTCTTCCAACAAGACAATGATCCCAAACAAAGCAAAATCTACTATGGAATGGTTCACAAATAAACGTATCCAGGTGTTAGAATGGCCAAGTCACAGTCCAGACCTGAATCCAATCGAGAATCTGTGGCAAGAGCTGAAAACTGATGTTCACAAACGCTCTCCATCCAACCTCACTCAGCTCCAGCTGTTTACAAAGGAAGAATGGGCGAGAATTTCAGTCTCTCGATGTGCAAAACTGATAGAGACACATACCCGCCAGAGATAGAGACCATACCAGCTCTGTCCTCACCTATTGTACCATCACCCATTCCCTGTAGACTGTGAGCCCTCGCGGGCAGGGTCCTCTCTCCTCCTATACCAGTCTGTCTTGTACCGTTAATGATTGTTGTACGTATACCCTCTTTCACTTGTAAAGCGCCATGGAATAAATGGCGCTATAATAATAAATAATAATAATAATAATAATAATAATAATACCCCAAGCGACTTGTGCTGTAATCGCAAAAAAGGTGGCGCTACAAAGTATTAACGTAAAGAGGACGAATAATATTGCACGCCCCAATTTTCAGTTTTTTATTTTTTACAAAGTTTAAAATAAGCAATAAATATTCAACTTCACAATTGAGACCCACTTGTTGTTGATTCTTCACCATAAAATTTAAAATTTTTACCATTCTGTTTGAAGCCTGAAATGTGGGAAAAGGTTGAAAAATTCAAGGGGTGCGAATACTTTTGCAAGGCACTGTACCTCATGTAATAGCTCAAACTGCTTTTTTTTTACTCAGGTGGCACCAATATTCGCTTCATAGATGGTCATTGCTACACACAATTAAGCTTCAGAAAGGTCTAGTGCACATTCAGCTCAGCGTTCACACAGAGCTGCTCGTGGTTCTGGGTGCATATTGCACCCGACAGGTTCACTTTAAACAAATGTGAACATCTCAAGCAGTACATCGCTCAAGATGAAGATTGTGAGACTCTTCTGTGTCGCCCAGGGCAATATCCTGGGCCGTATATTTACAGGGATACGGTGTCACGGGAGAATACTGGCCGTTGCCCCGTTCCGTGACCCTGGGGACGCTTTTTAATGGGGAGTATTTACAGGGGAGATTAAAGTCTTTGGTGTGACACCACCTGCGGATTGCAGTTAGGATGGTGGAACCACCGCTGATGGGTTGGTTATCCCTAGGGCTGGTGGTAATGGCAGCTGTGGTGGTAGGCCCTCTACAGGTAGGGCCGGGCCCTGGGGAATAGATACTGGAGACTTTTGCCGAAGAAGGGAAGCCACACTGTGGGGTGTAAGTTAACAGTTTTACTCACTCTGGACCCCTGGACGGCTGGTTCAGGTCCTTGTAGTTCGTTTGACGACTCAGTTGCTCTGTCCCCTGCAACCTCAGTGTGGTTGGGTCCCCGTAGCATGAAGTCTGTTGGAGTCCTGACTGTCTTTCGGCAGTCTCCTCGTACGTATGGTGGGCAATGCATTGTGGACCCTGTAGGGTTGGTCTGTGGTCCCGAACCTTGATCCGCTCGTTACTGCTGATACCCCCGGATCTGTGGGTCAGTGAAGGTCCCCTCACTGTGCAGGTATTTGCCAGGCCGCGTGATGCTGGCGCCTGACCTAAGGCCCTGTGCCCCGTCGGTGCTCTGGTTCCAGTGGTACTTGGGTGTACCTACCCTGGCAACTACTCTCCTGTACCCTCGGGTCACCATTACACGACCCAGCTTGAGGCACTTCCATTCACTTTCACTCTCCTGACTTGACTGACTATCCCCTCCCACCAGGCTGTCTAGTCCCCTGGACTGGCTCCGCCCTCTGTGGTGTCTGACTAGCCAATTACCCCTGGAGAGAGAGAGAGAGAGAGAGAGAGAGAGAGAGAGAGAGAGAGAGAGAGAGAGAGAGAGAGAGAGAGAGAGAGAGAGAGAGAGAGAGTGTATTACTGGCACTGGTGTGAAAGGCCCTGCAGTCTAATGAGGATGCAGTACCTAGCAGTGCCCTGAGTAGTTCAGAAGCGCTACATTTCCTGCACGGGGCAAAAAAAATAAAATAAGATTGAAATCTGAATTCCCGAATGTTGAAATTGCACTCAGATAGTTCATGTGCTTGACGGAGACCAACTCTACTGGAGAGCTTACTTTTTCAAAACAAACTTCTAAAAAAATCTGCTTCGTAATCACCGTTTCCACTGGCTTCCCTCATGTGCATGGAGAGTGACATCCTGAAGACCATTGAATTCAATCCAATAAGAAAAATTCTCTGAAAACAAAATCCATACCTCCATAGTGTACCATATAATGTGTGTGACTTACTGAGGATTATTGTGTTTTTCGAGCCTTGTGTATTGTTCAGATGTTTATCATGTTGATCACTTGATTGTTTTCAATGTGTTCACACCAGTTTTGTTGACGTGCCAATAAAATAAATATATGTTTCATATTATCGCCATTTACCTTATATTCTTGTAAGTGGTTGTCGTAGAGGCCCCAGCACACTGGTTTGCCCAGGGGCCCAAAATGCTGTTAAAGGAACCTGTCACATGTTTTTTGCTTTATAAGCTGCGGCCACCACGACTGGGATCTTATATACAGTATTCTAACATGCTACAGTTAGGTCCAGAAATATTTGGACAGTGACACAATTTTGGCGAGTTGGGCTCTGCATGCCACCACATTGGATTTGAAATGAAACCTCTACAACAGAATTCAAGTGCAGATTGTAACGTTTAATTTGAAGGTTTGAACAAAAATATCTGATAGAAATTGTAGGAATTGTACACATTTCTTTACAAACACTCCACATTTTAGGAGGTCAAAAGTAATTGGACAAATAAACCAAACCCAAACAAAATATTTTTATTTTCAATATTTTGTTGCGAATCCTTTGGAGGCAATCACTGCCTTAAGTCTGGAACCCATGTACATCACCAAACGCTGGGTTTCCTGCTTCTTAATGCTTTGCCAGGCCTTTAGGGTATGTGCGCACGTTGCTTTTTACCTGCTTTTTTGCTGCTTTTTCTTCTGCGCTGTTTAATGCCAAAATGGATGTGTTCTTCTATTCAAGCAAAGTCTATGGGAATTTGGGTTTCTTGTTCACACTATGTTGTTCAAAATGCTGCCTTTTTGTGGCAGAACTTTGGTCAAAAACTCAGCTTTGCAGTGCAAAACCCAAATGGCAAAAACAATTGACATGTTGCTTCTTTGAAAAGCTGAGTTTTTGACCAAAGTTCTGCCACAAAAAGGCAGCATTTTGAACAACATAGTGTGAACAAGAAACCCAAATTCCCATAGACTTTGCTTGAATAGAAGAACACATCCATTTTGGCATTAAACAGCGCAGAAGAAAAAGCAGCAAAAAAAGCAGGTAAAAAGCAGGTAAAAAGCAACGTGCGCACATACCCTTACAGCCGCAGCCTTCAGGTCTTGCTTGTTTGTGGGTCTTTCCGTCTTAAGTCTAGATTTGAGCAAGTGAAATGCATGCTCAATTGGGTTAAGATCTGGTGATTGACTTGGCCATTGCAGAATGTTCCACTTTTTTGCACTCATGAACTCCTGGGTAGCTTTGGCTGTATGCTTGGGGTCATTGTCCATCTGTACTATGAAGCGCCGTTCAATCAACTTTGCGGCATTTGGCTGAATCTGGGCTGAAAGTATATCCCGGTACACTTCAGAATTCATCCGGCTACTCTTGTCTGCTGTTATGTCATCAATAAACACAAGTGACCCAGTGCCATTGAAAGCCATGCATGCCCATGCCATCACGTTGCCTCCATGTTTTACAGAGGATGTGGTGTGTCTTGGATCATGTGCCGTTCCCTTTCTTCTCCAAACTTTTTTCTTCCCATCATTCTGGTACAGGTTGATTTTGGTCTCATCTGTCCATAGAATACTTTTCCAGAACTGAGCTGGCTTCATGAGGTGTTTTTCAGCAAATTTAACTCTGGCCTGTCTATTTTTGGAATTGATGAATGGTTTGCATCTAGATGTGAACCCTTTGTATTTACTTTCATGGAGTCTTCTCTTTACTGTTGACTTAGAGACAGATACACCTACTTCACTGAGAGTGTTCTGGACTTCAGTTGATGTTGTGAACGGGTTCTTCTTCACCAAAGAAAGTATGCGGCGATCATCCACCACTGTTGTCATCCGTGGACGCCCAGGCCTTTTTGAGTTCCCAAGCTCACCAGTCAATTCCTTTTTTCTCAGAATGTACCCGACTGTTGATTTTGCTACTCCAAGCATGTCTGCTATCTCTCTGATGGATTTTTCTTTTTTTTCAGCCTCAGGATGTTCTGCTTCACCTCAATTGAGAGTTCCTTAGACCGCATGTTGTCTGGTCACAGCAACAGCTTCTAAATGCAAAACCACACACCTGTAATCAACCCCAGACCTTTTAACTACTTCATTGATTACAGGTTAACGAGGGAGACGCCTTCAGAGTTAATTGCAGCCCCTAGAGTCCCTTGTCCAATTACTTTTGGTCCCTTGAAAAAGTAACTGTATATATATAAGAGCCCAGACCACTGTGTAGAACATAAAAAACACTTTATAATACTCACCTAAACCGGTCGTTATGGTGGATGTGGATGAAATGGGCATCTTTGTCCTCCGGTGCCGGCGCCTCCTCTTTCGGCCATCTTCATCCTCCTTCTGAAGCCTGTGTGCATGACGCGTCTACTTCATACAGACTCGCCGGTCCCACGCATGCGCACTACAATACTTTATCTGTCCTGCTCAGGCCCTGAATGCCGGCGAGACTGTATGACGTCGGACACGTCATGCACTGCGGCTTCAGAAGATGGAGGACAAAGATGGCTGAAAGAGGAGGCGTCGGCACTGGAGGACGAAGACACCCATTTGACGTATAAGTACAGGGTAGAGCTGGGCTCAACTGCGGGTATGGGGGAGGTGCTTAAGGGAAAAGAGCGTTACACTTTTTGCATTACCCTGTTGTTATTGATTGCGTGCTTGGTATTTGTTAAACAGATTTGACGTATATCCACCGCTGCGACCAGTTTAGGCGAGTATTATAAAGTGATTTTTATGTCCTACACAGCGGCGTGGGCTCTTATATACAGCATATTAGAATATTGTATATAAGAGCCCACTGGTAGTGGCCGCAGTTTATAGGCTAAAAAACTGGTGACAGGTTCCCTTTAAGATGGCCCTGGTCTGGAGACTTGTGGTCAGTCTGTACATCACAACCCATTCTCAGATTGTGAGACATGGATGAATGAGGCCGGCCTCACAGAGGTCACCTCACACCTCCGCCGCTTCTCTCAACTGTGTTATCTAAGGGGTTTAAATTCCAGTTACTTCGCTATCTCCATTCCCGGCCTTTGCAGCAGAGTATCTGCTCTATTTTATAGAGGACACCAACTGCTTAGGTGAAAGCACAACATCTCTGGAGAACGTGTAGGGTGGCACGAGGTGGTAGGGGCAGATGAGGGACTGACTCCAGACGCCCCCGAACACTACATGAAAACCGTGGCTCTGGCTGGGTGCGTGGACTTGTGTGGTGTAGGTCATGCCTCTTAGCAGACCGCATGTCACCATTGCCTTTGGCAGGCCAGGACCAGACAGCAGTGTAGACTGACACTGAGATCACCAGTCCTTATTAAACAAGTCTTTTACTGAACAGTTTCCACAGTTCTTTCGGCATTACATCACATGTGAGCAGGGGCTGGCTGCCAAATTTTGGCCTGGTGGGCAAGCACACAGCAGCGGCCCATGAGCAGCGGCCCATCCTTGTTGTATTTACCTCCGGCTGCTTCATATTAGGGAGTAGAGATAACAAGTTTTTTGAAAAGATAAAAGCCGAAGTAATGATGATATAGTTGTGGTCAAATGCCAACTAAATTCTCATCCACGTCTATCAGTGTCCTACTGAGAGAAGTGTCCGGGACTCTACTCAACACGTGACCATAACTGTGCAAAATACATACATCTGATCACTACACTGGGAATACAGGGGAATCCTGACAGTGTGCACAGCGCTCTATCACCATTCAGCAGTCTGCAGTCACATAGGGACTACAGAAATCTGTCTAGAGCTCGGAAAACAGTGTTGGAAAAAAAATGTGGCCTGGAAATTGCACGTTGTCCACAGAGTTGATTCATATATACTCGCCTCCATTATAAAACAGACAAAACAGTCCACCTAAAGAAGCCTCATATTGACTTTTTTCCTCTTTCTCTGTGTTAATGTCAGTGCAATGTACGGTCAAGTGTGTTAGTATACTCACCTGCAGCGACCTTCTCCTGTGTGCGGCACCACTCTGCTCCTCTTCTCAGTGACGTCACCGCTCTGCAGACTCTCCTGGTTGCACTGAGATCTGCTCCTCTTCTCAGTGACGTCACCGCTCTGCAGACTCTCCTGGTTGCACTGAGATCTGCTGCTCTTCTCAGTGATGTCACCGCTCTGCAGACTCTCCTGGTTGCACTGAGATCTGCTGCTCTTCTCAGTGACGTCACCGCTCTGCAGACTCTCCTGGTAGCACTGAGATCTGCTCCTCTTCTCAGTGACGTCACCGCTCTGCAGACTCTCCTGGTTGCACTGAGATCTGCTCCTCTTCTCAGTGACGTCACTGCTCTGCAGACTCTCCTGGTAGCACTGAGATCTGCTGCTCTTCTCAGTGATGTCACCGCTCTGCAGACTCATCTGGTAGCACTGAGATCTGCTCCTCTTCTCAGTGACGTCACTGCTCTGCAGACTCTCCTGGTAGCACTGAGATCTGCTGCTCTTCTCAGTGACGTCACCGCTCTGCAGACTCTCCTGGTTGCACTGAGATCTGCTCCTCTTCTCAGTGACGTCACCGCTCTGCAGACTCTCCTGGTTGCACTGAGATCTGCTGCTCTTCTCAGTGACGTCACTGCTCTGCAGACTCTCCTGGTAGCACTGAGATCTGCTGCTCTTCTCAGTGACGTCACCGCTCTGCAGACTCATCTGGTAGCACTGAGATCTGCTCCTCTTCTCAGTGACGTCACCGCTCTGCAGACTCTCCTGGTTGCACTGAGATCTGCTCCTCTTCTCAGTGACGTCACCGCTCTGCAGACTCTCCTGGTAGCACTGAGATCTGCTGCTCTTCTCAGTGACGTCACTGCTCTGCAGACTCTCCTGGTAGCACTGAGATCTGCTGCTCTTCTCAGTGACGTCACCGCTCTGCAGACTCATCTGGTAGCACGGAGATCTGCTGCTCTTCTCAGTGACGTCACCGCTCTGCAGACTCTCTGGGTCACGCTGCGCTCTGCGTGACCTAGAAGAGGCTTTTACAAAGTAAGTCTATGGAATGAGGTTCCATAGACTTACATTGTAAGAGAGACGTCCAGGTCAAAGCATAGACCTAAGGAGTCTGACAAGCGGTAACATCACTCAGAAGAGGGGCAGAGCGGTGCTGGATACCGGAGAAGGCGCTAGGTGAATATAACAACACACTCGCACTGCAGAGCACGAACATTTACACAGAATTTGGGGGGAAAGTTCATTGGACACGTCTTCAAAGCAGAATATAAGCGACATCTTGTTATATCCTTTCTTTGTAGTAGACCTGGTTATAGAAATATGGAGAAAGGATAATATGTGACTGGTATATGATGTACCAGAGACATATTATCCTGCACTGTATATACATCTGATGTCTGTGCACATAGTATATTACATACAGTATAGAGGACAATATGTGACTGGTATATGATAAGTTATGAGTACAGATATCAGATGGTATATACTGGATAATATGTGAGTTATTATACTATTACAGTCATTATACCATTCACATTTACCCTGTATATAACGTTAGATGTTACATACAGTATACAGGATAATATGTGACTGGTGTAAGTACAGAATATCAGATATTATACCAGTTACATATTATCCTGTATATGACATCTGATGTCTGTACATAGTATATTACATCCGGTATACGGGAGAATATGTGACCGGTGTATGATATACTGTGAGTACAGACAGTTATTGTAAGAGCCACATGTGAATGGCGCTTCAGAGCGTATGATCAACTACAGCTCCACATACATGGCGCTATTCAGAATATACAAAATAATAAACCAATAATGACCCTGAGAAGTGCGAAGTACAATGTCTCCTCTCTGATAATAGGACAGGAGAAAGGGTACTGTGCAGTGTATATACCGCATATACATACACACACAGCCAGGCCTCATATATATATATAAAAAAAAAAATACAACATAGAATGGTCAAGATTCTAGAATTCAGGTACAGAGAAGAAGCGGCAGCTCACTCGGATAATTGCCAAAGATTTTTTTATTGTATGGTTGCAGACATAGTTACATGAATAACGGGGAGGAGGGGAGGTGCGGGGACGGCTGCCACTTCTCTGTACCTGAATCATATATATATACACACACACACACGCATCATATATATACACACACACACACACAGCCAGGCCTCATAATATATATATACACACACATGCGCGCACAGCCAGGCCTCATATATATATATATATATATATATATATATACACACACACACATGCACGCACAGCCAGGCCTCATAATATATACACACACACACATGCACGCACAGCCAGGCCTCATATATATATACACACACACACACATGCACGCACAGCCAGGCCTCATATATATATATACACACACACACACACACACATGCACGCACAGCCAGGCCTCATATATATATACACACACACACACATGCGCGCACAGCCAGGCCTTACCCTCAAACACGTGTCTGCACAAGCAATGGCGCCAGCCTCAGAGGAGCAGGAACAGGAAGTCAGCTCTTCGCAGTGAAGTTCCGGCAGATCAGCCCTGCATGACCCTGGCCCCGCCCCCAGGGCTGCTCCGGGTGTGGCAGAGTGCGGCTTCCGTAGAGCAGTGAGTGCAGCTGCCGCCTCCTGTGTCTGCAGACAGGAGCTTCAGGCCGGGAGCAGCCGCTCACACCAATGACACAGATGGCCGATACTACAGCTCATACACCGGCCGCAGGGCCGCTCCCCCCCGCAGCAATGTCCGCTTCCCCCCGCAGCGATGGCCGCTTCCCCCCGCAGCGATGGCCGCTCCCCCCCGCAGCGATGGCCGCTCCCCCCCGCAGCGATGGCCGCTACCCCCCGCAGCGATGGCCGCTTCCCCCCGCAGCGATGTCCGCTTCCCCCCGCAGCGATGGCCGCTTCTCCCGCAGCGATGGCCGCTCCCCCCGCAGCGATGGCCGCTTCCCCCGCAGCGATGGCCGCTCCCCCCGCAGCGATGGCCGCTCCCCCCTGCAGCGATGGCCGCTCCCCCCTGCAGCGATGGCCGCTCTCCCCGCAGCGATGGCCGCTTCCCCCGCAGCGATGGCCGCTCCCCCCTGCAGCGATGGCCGCTCCCCCCCGCAGCGATGGCCGCTCCCCCCCGCAGCGATGGCCGCTCCCCCCGCAGCGATGGCCGCTTCCCCCGCAGCGATGGCCGCTTCCCCCTGCAGCGATGGCCGCTCCCCCCTGCAGCGATGGCCGCTCCCCCCTGCAGCGATGGCCGCTTCCCCCCGCAGCGATGGCCGCTTCCCCCCGCAGCGATGGCCGCTTCTCCCGCAGCGATGGCCGCTTCCCCCTGCAGCGATGGCCGCTCCCCCCTGCAGCGATGGCCGCTCCCCCCTGCAGCGATGGCCGCTCCCCCCTGCAGCGATGGCCGCTCCCCCCTGCAGCGATGGCCGCTTCCCCCTGCAGCGATGGCCGCTTCCCCCTGCAGCGATGGCCGCTCCCCCCCGCAGCAATGGCCGCTTCTCCCGCAGCAATGGCCGCTTCCCCCTGCATGTGGATAGTGGCACGTGGCTGGAGCACAGGTTCATGGGGACAGTGCAGCCTCGGTTGTTCCCGGTCTCTGTGAGCTCCGGCATATCCCTGCTCCACACAATGGCCCCGGCTCTGACAGTCCCTCTCCACTCAGGAGCTCCATGTCTCCTTCCTCACAGAGCAGGGGCTTCAGGGGTCGCACATAAGGCAGGAGGGGGCATCAGGCCACTGTCAGGGGAAGGGCTCTGCTCCCATAGCTTTGGGTTGGTTTGGCCATGGTCTATGTGAGCAGCATTGCTGTGCTCGGGCTGTGCCTCAGTTATTCCCCCATATTGTCTCCACACGTGTTTTATTGCTGAGACGCCTGATCTGTGTCACACATTGCTGTGCTGTATCTGCCCTCACTGGTCTCCTGCAGTGTGCTGCCATCTAGTGTCCTGTCCTTTGCATTACACCCTATATTTTATTCTGGTTTTCACAATGAAGATTATATGTTTTATCCTTTTTTTTGTTCTATCTTCTGTGAATTGTTCTTACTTTTGCTAAACTTGAAGCAATTACACCCATAGTTATGTCTGAGCAGGGGGTGGTGGGATTATATTGTGATACCTGGACATCTTTTTACTTTAAACCCCTTTACTCACTGTAATTTGTTTGTTTTTTTTTGCTTGTTTTTTTAAGGAAAATGGGGCCCGAAGGTAGCGTGTGCAGATGAGATCCTGGCTTGTCATTGAGCTGATATCGCAATCTGCTCATGCGCTGACTCTAGGAGCCATTTTTTTGAAGCCTCCAACACCGAAAGTTTCTGGATGCTTCCTGCCTCACAACGCTCGCAGCCAGCATCGGTTACCCCCTCCACACCGCCCACAGCATCGCCCTGCTCTACCACCGCCCCTGCCTCCTGTGACCCCGCTCCACCACCGCCCCTGCCTCCTGTGACCCCGCTCCGCCCCTGCCTCCTATGACCCCGCTCCGCCACCGCCCCTGCCTCCTGTGACCCCGCTCCGCCACCGCCCCTGCCTCCTGTGACCCCCGCTCCGCCACCGCCCCTGCCTCCTGTGACCCCCGCTCCGCCACCGCCCCTGCCTCCTGTGACCCCGCTCTGCCACCGCCCCTGCCTCCTGTGACCCCGCTCCGCCACTGCTGATACCCCTCCCCAGTAAGAAACCACCGAATTGTAAGACGGACCCACCCCCCTCCCTCTCTTGTCTAAATCTACCGTATTTATCTAATTAATATCTATTTAATTATTAATATCTAATTTTATCTTGTGATGCATCTTATAATCCAGTTTATCTTATAAACTGCAAAATACGGTGTGTGTATATATATATATATATATATAGATAGATAGATAGATATACCCCATACAGTATATTAATTAAAGTGGACTTTTAACAGACATGAAGGGGTTAAAATACTGAAATAAATAAAGTAGTGAAATTAATCAATTTCTGAAAGTGCCGCCCACTGAAATCCGCATGTCGAAGGCTTCTGTCTACCTGGTTGCCCATGGATACGTCCTGTAGTTCCTTCATGACAGGTCGCACATGCTCAGTAGACACCTGCTGTTCTTCTATAGTGGTCATCCTCTTCTCACTTTGCAGTGATAGTGCGCACATTTCACTGTACAGAATCAATACGGACACTGTGCGCCCGCTCCTGTCACACACACAACAGTATCCTCTCATAAAGTGCCGTAAAGCCGAACGAGCACAGACTTACCAGCAACTAAACCACTAATGGTTTTTCCTCATATAAAGCATGAATATTTATGTTAATATTTGTGTTAATGGCTGCCTCCTGCCTATACATACAATATAAACACAACTGGGCCTTCTGTCTGAAAGAGAAACTGTCTCTGTTGCCCATAGCGACCAATCAGAGCTCAGATTTAATGTTTTAAACCGCTCTGGTAAAATGAAACCTGCGCTGTGATTGGTTGCTATGGGCAGCAAAGCGATAGGAGAGGACACAGGGGAGAATATCTAAAACAGAGAATTGTAGCATGGAGGGCGGTCGGACTATACACAGAACCTCCTATCACAAAGCAATGGAGGAGCGGCTAATATAGCTTTACACGGATGAGAGCAGTGAGTCTGGAGAAGAAGCCGGGGCTTGTGGGAAATGTAGTTTATACAGGTCACATGGCCACCAGTGAAGGACCGCCCACTTCACACTGAGCACAGAAACATGTATGGAGGATATGGGGCCAGAAAAATACAGTGTGTATATGTATATATATATATATATATATATATATATATATCCACAATGAAGAGATGAAAGGTCGCACTCCAAAGGTCGAATAAAATATTTTTCTTTTTATTCCACGATCACATCAGGGGTACAGGTAGTGAGGGAGGGTGAGGGTGTGCCACGTCGGACGACGGCAGCCGTTTCGCAAGTAACCTTGCTTCTACGGGTCCAGTGCATGCAAAGGTGCTGCATCCACCCTTAAATAACAGGTGAATTGGGTGCAGCATCCCTGCGTGAATGAAGTGCAAATTAAAAACATATACCAGCTGCACATATATCAAATTCACATAGAAACTTATTACATATCAATTCCAAAATGGATTATAAATAATCGTAACATACATGGGTATAGTTAGAGTAAAAAATTAGATATAGTGTTCATTATAGTTTAACCAGAGACATCTCAGAAAACACTATAAAAAACAGGCTTATAGGAGAAGAAAAAAAAAAAAAAAAAAACACCAGCATTATAAGAACACTGACAAATCATTTTTGTCGTTCAGGCCAAGGGGACCGAGAGCATTTAAGTCTATAATCAATCTCGATTCCTTTCTAAGTAAAGAACGGTGCATATCACCTCCTGTGGGACAGGGATTAATTTTTATTACGCCTGCAAATTTTAAAAGGCGTGGATTACCACTATGATGTTCTTGCATATGGGCAATTAAACGTGGAGAACCTATCCCGGAGGTTATAGACTTAAAATGCTCCCTAAATCGAACATATAAAGGCCGAATTGTTTTACCTATATAATATTTTTGACAGGGGCAAAAAATAACATATACCAGATAATTAGACTTACATGTGATAAGATCTTTTATTTTGAATAGCTCAGTACCAATTTTTAAAGTGTCTCCTGTACAATGATATTCACAAAAGGGGCAGCCGCCGCACCTATGGTTTCCTTTGATTTTATTTCGGTCTAGCCACGTACCTAGTTTGGGTGTAGTAATACGATTATTTATCAGAACATCTCCTATGTTTTTGCATCGCCTATATGAAATCAAAGGACCCTCATTTGTCATTTCACAGAGATCCTTGTCTTTATTAATTAAATGCCAGTGTTTTTTGATGCTTGATTTTATTGCATCATACATGGAATTAAATTTAAAATTAAAAACGCATCTATTTGAACTTTCGATTTTTGTTTTTTTCGAAATGGCATTTACATTTTTATTCTTATTTCCACTTTTATTTTTGTATTCTTTATTTTTATTTTTATCATTTGGATCATAATTTAGGGATTTTTCGAGGGCAGAATTGATAACTGATATGGGATATCCTCGTTCTAATAGACGTTTTTTCAAGTCTGATGCTTGATGCAGAAAGGTTTCAGAATTATTGTGTACTCTTTTTAGCCGCAAAAATTGTCCATATGGAAGGGCTCTCTTTGTATGGGAGGGGTGCGCACTATTAAAATGAAGCAGAGTATTCACTGCAGTTGGTTTTCTATATACTTGTCTGTCAATAATACCATCCGATATACTGAGTGTGACATCTAAAAAATCCAATTTTTGGTCCCCAAAAGTATGTGTAAAGTACATGTTGTAGGAATTATCATTATTTAGATATGACACAAACTTTTCAAAATCCTGCGCAGAACCGTCCCATACAAGGAAGCAATCATCCATATATCTGGCATATTTTTTTATATGTTTCAGATATGGATTTTTAGGACTGTAGATAAAGTCTTCCTCAAATGCTGCCAAAAAGAGATTTGCGAAAGTACATGCGGCGGGGGTACCCATCGCGGTACCCCCGCATTGCAAGTACCACTGATCGTCAAATTTAAATGCGTTATGATGCAAAATAAAGCTTAAGGCTTCTGTGATGAAGTCTACTAAGATTGGATTCTGATCGAAATTCAGCAAAACTCTCTTAATGGTCTGTACACCCTGATCCTGTGGGATACGGGTGTACAGACTCTCAATATCCTAGAATGGCTACTTAAACCACTACTGACCCGCATCCCCTCATTCTTAAAAGATACGGGAGATCTAATTAAAATGCTTGATAATTTTCAATGGCAGAAAGGTTTCTCTCTTGCCGCTTTGGATATTGAGAGTCTGTACACCCGTATCCCACAGGATCAGGGTGTACAGACCATTAAGAGAGTTTTGCTGAATTTCGATCAGAATCCAATCTTAGTAGACTTCATCACAGAAGCCTTAAGCTTTATTTTGCATCATAACGCATTTAAATTTGACGATCAGTGGTACTTGCAATGCGGGGGTACCGCGATGGGTACCCCCGCCGCATGTACTTTCGCAAATCTCTTTTTGGCAGCATTTGAGGAAGACTTTATCTACAGTCCTAAAAATCCATATCTGAAACATATAAAAAAATATGCCAGATATATGGATGATGGCTTCCTTGTATGGGACGGTTCTGCGCAGGATTTTGAAAAGTTTGTGTCATATCTAAATAATGATAATTCCTACAACATGTACTTTACACATACTTTTGGGGACCAAAAATTGGATTTTTTAGATGTCACACTCAGTATATCGGATGGTATTATTGACAGACAAGTATATAGAAAACCAACTGCAGTGAATACTCTGCTTCATTTTAATAGTGCGCACCCCTCCCATACAAAGAGAGCCCTTCCATATGGACAATTTTTGCGGCTAAAAAGAGTACACAATAATTCTGAAACCTTTCTGCATCAAGCATCAGACTTGAAAAAACGTCTATTAGAACGAGGATATCCCATATCAGTTATCAATTCTGCCCTCGAAAAATCCCTAAATTATGATCCAAATGATAAAAATAAAAATAAAGAATACAAAAATAAAAGTGGAAATAAGAATAAAAATGTAAATGCCATTTCGAAAAAAACAAAAATCGAAAGTTCAAATAGATGCGTTTTTAATTTTAAATTTAATTCCATGTATGATGCAATAAAATCAAGCATCAAAAAACACTGGCATTTAATTAATAAAGACAAGGATCTCTGTGAAATGACAAATGAGGGTCCTTTGATTTCATATAGGCGATGCAAAAACATAGGAGATGTTCTGATAAATAATCGTATTACTACACCCAAACTAGGTACGTGGCTAGACCGAAATAAAATCAAAGGAAACCATAGGTGCGGCGGCTGCCCCTTTTGTGAATATCATTGTACAGGAGACACTTTAAAAATTGGTACTGAGCTATTCAAAATAAAAGATCTTATCACATGTAAGTCTAATTATCTGGTATATGTTATTTTTTGCCCCTGTCAAAAATATTATATAGGTAAAACAATTCGGCCTTTATATGTTCGATTTAGGGAGCATTTTAAGTCTATAACCTCCGGGATAGGTTCTCCACGTTTAATTGCCCATATGCAAGAACATCATAGTGGTAATCCACGCCTTTTAAAATTTGCAGGCGTAATAAAAATTAATCCCTGTCCCACAGGAGGTGATATGCACCGTTCTTTACTTAGAAAGGAATCGAGATTGATTATAGACTTAAATGCTCTCGGTCCCCTTGGCCTGAACGACAAAAATGATTTGTCAGTGTTCTTATAATGCTGGTGTTTTTTTTTTTTTTTTTTTCTTCTCCTATAAGCCTGTTTTTTATAGTGTTTTCTGAGATGTCTCTGGTTAAACTATAATGAACACTATATCTAATTTTTTACTCTAACTATACCCATGTATGTTACGATTATTTATAATCCATTTTGGAATTGATATGTAATAAGTTTCTATGTGAATTTGATATATGTGCAGCTGGTATATGTTTTTAATTTGCACTTCATTCACGCAGGGATGCTGCACCCAATTCACCTGTTATTTAAGGGTGGATGCAGCACCTTTGCATGCACTGGACCCGTAGAAGCAAGGTTACTTGCGAAACGGCTGCCGTCGTCCGACGTGGCACACCCTCATCCTCCCTCACTACCTGTACCCTGATGTGATCGTGGAATAAAAAGAAAAATATTTTATTCGACCTTTGGAGTGCGACCTTTCATCTCTTCATTGTGGATCTTATATCGCCTTTGCTTTGGGACACGCACCCAGGTCTCCACCTGCCTGAAAGCACAGTTTTGTCAGCCATACAGGGATCGGCAGTGCCCGGTATCCTCCACTCAGCTTTATATATATATATATATATATATATATATATATATACACCCCATACAGGGTATTAATAAAAAATGAACTTTTAACAGACATGAAGGGGTTAAAATACTGAAATAAATAAAGTAGTAAAATGAATCAAATTCCAAAAGTGCCGCCCACTGAAATCCGCATGTCGGGGGATTCTGTCTACCTGGTTGCCCATGGATACGTTTTGTAGTTCCTTCATGACAGGTCGCACATGCTCAGTAGACACCTGCTGTTCTTCTATAGTGGTCATCCTCTTCTCACTTTGCAGTGATAGTGCGCCCGTTTCACTACATAGAGTCAACACTGACACTGTGCGTCCGCGCTCCTGTCACACACACAATAGTATCCTCTCAGAAAGCACCGTAAAGCGGAACGAGCACAAACATACCAGCAACTAAACCAGTAATGTTTTTTTCCTCATATAAAGCATGAATATTTATGTTGATATTTGTTATAATGGCCGCCTCCTGCCTATACATACAATATAAACACAACTGGACCTTCATCCACACTGTCTGAAAGAGAAACTGTCTGTTGCCCATAGCGACCAATCAGAGCTCAGATTTAATGTTTTAAACAGCTCTGGTAAAATGAAACCTGCGCTGTGATTGGTTGCTATGGGAAACAGAGATAGGAGAGGACACATAAGGGAAAATATCTAATACACATACAGAATTGTAGGATGGAGGGCGGTTGAACTATACACAGAACCTCCTATCACTACTCCTATCACAAAGCAATGGAGGAGCAGCTAAGGCTAGTTTCACACTACGTCTTTTTAACATCCGCTGAAAACGTTTTTTTAGCGGAAGTACGGATCCTGCTTTTACAGCAAATAACGTATGCAAACGCATATGTTATTTTGCAGGATCCTGCACTGGATGTTTAGGGGCGGGCATTGGAGTCATGTGATCGGGAGTGAGGGGAACTAGACTGGGAGGAGGCTTCTGACAGCTGCAGACGCTGGTAACCAAGGTAAACATCGGCCTTGGATACCCGATATTTATCTTGGTTACGAGTGTCTGCAGCTGCTAGGAGCAGGGCTGCCTGCACGCGTAACCAACGTAAACATCGGGTAACTAAGAGAAGTGGTTACGCGATATTTACCTTGGTTACGAGTGTCCGCAGCTCTCAGGTGGGAGAGGGAGGGAGGGAGGAAGGGGGAAAGACAGATAGAGAGAGAGAGGGTGAGGGAGGGAGTAGAGAGATAGACAGATCACGCGAGACTGGTTCTGGGCATGCTCAGTACTTTCTGGGCATGCTCAGTACAAAAGCAGGATTCTGTCTATCAGCATGCCAGCGTTCACCTGCGTTTGCGTGCGTTATAGTCAGGATCCAGCAATTTGCAGTATTTGGACGGAGCTCAAAAACGCTACAAGTAGCGTTTTTGAAACATGTTAAAAAACTGCAAGTCACTGGATCCTCACTATAACGCACGCAAACGCAGGTGAACGGATGTTAACGCGAGTCCATTGCAAATGCATTGAAATGAAAACGCATTTGCACTGGATCCGCTTGTCCGCTAAAATAACGTTAAGGACGGATGTTAAAAAGACGTAGTGTGAAACCAGCCTTATACAGCTTTACAGGGATGAGAGCAGTGAGTCTGGAGAAGAAGCCGAGGCTTGTGGGAAATGTAGTTTATAGAGGTCACATGACCACCAGTGAAGGACCGCCCACTTCACACTGAGCACAGAAACATGTATGGAGGAGATGGAGCCAGAAAAATGTAAGGAATGAAGCAGTGAGGATCTGGAGATATGGCCGGGCTACTATAGAGGAGAAAGAAATAGATTCAGGGGTAAACTTTTTAATTTGCAAATCTTGAAGACTGTGTTCTCACACACTCATAATAAAATACAACTGCTCCAATATACAAGGAGATATCTGTGTATTACACATAGACTGATACATCTGCTGCTGAACCAAGCAGATATTACAGAGAGCGGTATAACTATCCGGGGTGCAGGAGTCACAGTCACCCCAGGATCCTGGGCCCCGCATCTAAGGCTGGTTTCACACTACGTTTATTTAACATCCATCCATAACGTTTTTTTAGCGGAAAAACGGATCCAGTGCAAATGCGTTTTCACTTCAATGCATTTGCAATGGACTCGCGTCCACCTGCGTTCGCATGCGTTTGCGTGCGTTAGACACAGGATCCGTACTTTTGCGTTATTTTAACATGTTTCAAAAACGCTACTTGTAGCGTTTTTTACCTTTGTCAAAATAATGCATCTCACAGGATCCTTCACATTGCGCCGCGAGCTGCAATGCATTTCAATGAGCACTGGATCCTGCCTAGCAGAATGCGTTGAGTTGCGTTGTAACAGGATCCTGCTTTTGTACTGAGCATGCCCAGAAAGTACTGAGCATGCCCAGAACCAGTCTCGCGTGATCTGTCTCTCTCTCCTCCTCCCTCCCTCACCCTCTCTCTCTATCTATCTGTCTTTCCCCCTTCTTCTCCTCCCTCTCTCTCCCACCTGAGAGCTGCGGACACTTGTAACCAAGGTAAATATCGGGTAACCACTTCTCTTAGTTACCCGATGTTTACGTTGGTAACGTGTGCAGGGAGCCGGCTCCTAGCAGCTGCAGATGCTTGTAACCAAAGTAAATATCGGGTATCCAAGCAAGTATACCCGATGTTTACCTTGGTTACGAGCCTCGCAGCTGTCAGATGCCAGCTCCCAGTCTGGCACGTTTAGTTCCCCTCACTCCCGATCACATGACTCCAATGCCCGCCCCTAAACATCCAGTGACAGGATCCTGCAAAATAAGACATGCGTTTGCATGCATTTTTTGCTGTAAAAGCAGGATCCGCTTTTGCAGCAAAAAAACGTTCAGGACGCATGTTAAAAAGACGTAGTGTGAAAGCAGCCTAATCCGGACACTGGGAAAGCTGGGTCAGCCGAGAAATAGGTACAGCTATCACCCAGCTTTCCCAAAGCCAGATATGTTACTAACAAGTGCACGAAAGAGGGATAGTGCATACCCTCTACAAATATTACTATTAACCCCTTCAACCACCTCCCCTTGGCGGTTTTCCATTTTTTCCTCCTTCCAAGAGCCATAACCTTTTTATTTTTATGTCAATATACCCATATGAGGGCTTGTTTTTTTGCAGGACGAGTTGTACTTTTGAATGACACCTTTCGTTTAACCATATATTGTACTGAAAAAAGAGAAAATATTAAAAGTGCAAATCCACAGTTATTTGCAGGGGGGGTAGGGGGGGGGGGGGCCAGGGGTATTTAACATGTTCACTATATGGCATTATGATTCCCCAGGTCGGTACGAGTTTGTAGACACCAAACATGGATAGTTTCACTTTTATCTAAGTGGTGAAAAAAATTCAGAATTTTGCCCCAAAAAATAATTGTGCTTTTGTTGCCATTTTCCGAGGCCTGTGGCGTTCTCATTTTTCAGGATCTGGGGCTCAGGGACGGCTTCTTTTTTTGCATCTTGAGCTGCCATTTTTACTTATACAATTTTTGCACAGATGAGATGTTTTGATCACCTGTTTTTGCATCTTAATGGATGTTTCTGCGACCAAAAAAAACTATTTGAGTTATAATAATAAGTTTTATTTCTATAGCGCCAACATATTCCGCAGCGCTTTACAGTTCAGAGGGGACATGTACAGACAATATGAGACAATACAAAATAACACTATTAAGATACCAGGAGGAGTGAGGGCCCTGCTCGTAAGCTACAGTCTATGAGGAAATACGGGAGGCACAAAAGGTGAATGGGGGGAGAAAAGCTTGTCATATATGGTCCAGCCATCGATTTAATAGGGGATTCAAAACCAGGTGCATGGACCGGTCATCGGCCAGAATTTATACAGCTACAGGGGACAAGAATTGGAAGTAAAAATTTTGTGATGAAGGGCAGAAAGGGACTAGATTAGATCAGGGCGGTGAGGGGATAGGCTAGTCTAAAGAAATGCGTTTTTAGGGCCCGCTTAAAGCTGTGGATGTTGGG
The DNA here is from genome assembly GCF_048569485.1 of Anomaloglossus baeobatrachus. Taxonomy (NCBI): domain Eukaryota; kingdom Metazoa; phylum Chordata; class Amphibia; order Anura; family Aromobatidae; genus Anomaloglossus; species Anomaloglossus baeobatrachus. Next base: position 25,256 of record NW_027445165.1, on the reverse strand, counting down.
AATTAATCGGATTGCTCTTGGTAGTGTGTTCCAGAGCATAGGCGCAGCTCAGTTAGGAATTATTTTCTCGCCACGCTGTGACAATCAGATCAATTGATTTTATATTTTGCTAGATCGAGCATTTCTGAATGGGGTACCCATGCTGCCTGATAGTATAGGTGTGACGCCCTGGCAAAACTAGGTAGTCACAGATAGGCCCCCGCACAACACCTTCCCTTATTTAGGAAACACACAGTCGACCTGAAACCCTAGTCACCCCCCCTTAGGCCCCCTTCACACGCAGGTGTCTCCGGTACGTGCTAGGTCAGTGCCCGCATGTACCGGAGACACGGGCACACGTAAACCCATTAAAATCAATGGGTTTATGTGCACGCACGTGTTCAGCCATTGGCCCGTGCCTTCGTGTGGAGCAGACGTGTGCCCGTGTGCTCCATACAGAGGCATGTCCATTTTTCTCCGGCAGCATGGGTGTCACGCGGCCCGCACACATACCACACGGATGTAGTGTGGATACGGGCCCATGTGACACGTGCCGGAGAAACACACGTGTCATTTTAAAAATAAAAAAGCACATACCTCCACCTGCTTTGCAGTCTCTGCCACGGCTGTCACCTCCATCCAACCCCCAGTGAATTTGAACACCACATCTTCTTCACTGGGGGCCGGAAGCAGCGTCAGCAGGGCGTGGCCTGTGCCAGACACTGTCATTCAGCACCACAGACAGCTCCGGAAGACACAGGTAAGGCGGGGCTTTCCGCTCTCCGTGTGTTATTACGTATAACACACGGAGAACACGGTACACTGGGAGCAAACCACCCCTTTAATACGTACGTGAAAAAACTGTACTTTTTTTCATGTTCGTGTGAAGGAGCCCTTAGGGAAAGATACACACCAGTGGGCGTGACCAGGCCGTTGGACAAGCCCACCCAGGGGTCTAGACAGCCTGGGGTGGGAAAACAGTAGTTAGTGTAGTTTTGGAGTTCAAGGAGAGAGAGGAGTGTGGGCTGAAGCTAAGTGTAGCTCCAGCAGAGAAAGTTCAAGTTGAACAGTGCCAGGGTAGGAGCCCTGGTGCCACTGGCTAGATGGCAGACGGTGGTCTCCGTCAGCAGGAGACGGGAAGACGGCTTGGCAGAACAGAGGTGTACCGGGCCAGGGTTGTAGCCCGCCGGTACCGACACAGGGAACAGACCCAGAAACCGGAGCACAAAGGGGGGTACTCGGACCCTGAAACCAGGACCGGAAATAAGCGGCCTGGTTCACCAACCGATTAAGGCCAGGATTATAGGTCCTGTCTCACCCAAAATCCCTGATAGAAGACAACAGCCCACCGAAAGGAATAAGAGGTCACCGCCAGGGCCCATAGATCCCACGGGCCAGCATCTGCGGGCTCGGCTCTTTAGGCCACATCCAGCCGGGAGCGGACTCTTGAGTTCCAGACTAGGAAGTCCATCTTACACAAAGTCAGTGCAGAGGAAAATTATAGAGACCACCAGCCTGGGTGGGGGACCCGAATGCAACCGGCCGCAGCACCTTACTTTACCAGAGACTCGTGTGATTTCTTGACTGATTAATCAAGCACTGCCCCCTGGCGTCGCTATACCCTGCACCAGACAGCACATAGGAAGCATAGTTTTCCCATTTCCTGGCAATAGACACATGGAGACAGGCAGAGGAGGAAAAAGCTGTGGAGCCTAGGAGAAAGGCTTGTGACTTAGCTAGCTAGGAAGTGAGGGTAGGCAACATTCATTATGAGAGTAGGATTCCACTTGTGAGAAACTCACGCTTATCTCGCATCGCATCACCCGGCACGGCCTGCCGCTTTCCTGACAGGAGCGGATCAGCTACATAGAAATACAGAAGCCGACCCGCTCCTGTCGAGAGAGGTAGGCCATGACAGGTGATGCAATGCAAGATATGCGTGAGTTTCTCGCAAGTGGAATCCTACCCTAAAGGTTACTAAAGAGGGATACAGAGGCCCCTGAAAAGAGCTCCAGCCGGATGTTGCTTTTTTTTATGGTACATCTCACGTTATGCCGACGTCACACAGGACGATAAATCGTGCAATCGCATAAGCAATTGCACCCACCCCCGTCATTTGTGCGTCACGGGCAATTACTTGCTTGTGGCGCACAAAGTAGTTAACACCGTCACACGCACTTACCCCCCCTAGGCAACGTCGCTGTGGGCGGCGAACACCCTCTTCCTGAAGGGGGAGGGACGTTTGGAGTCACAGCGACGTCACACGGAAGCCGGCCAATAGAAGCGGAGATGAGCGGGACGTAACATCCCACCCACCTCCTTCCTTCTGCATTGCCGGCAGGACGCAGGTAAGCTGTGTTCGTCGTTCCCGAGGTGTTACACGGAGCGACGTGTGCTGCCACGGGAACGATAAACAGCCGGAGCACAGAAGGAGAACCGACATTCTGAAAATGAACGACATGTCAACGAGGAACGATAAGGTATTTTTGCTCGTTCACAGTCGTTGGGAGGTGTCACACGGTACGATATCTCTGATGATGCCAAATGTGCATCACTAACGACGTGACCCCGACGACATATCGCCCGTTATATCGTACCGTGTGACGCCGGCATTAGTCCCTGGTTCGTAGACAAGATTTCCCCTTGACACATTTTCGTGACTTTTTTTTTAGTCACAAATACTAGTTAAAGCAATAAATGGAGCATTTTTATTTTCTGCTAAATTCATGAACTGTGTGCAAAATTTTGAAAACTTTGGGGCAAAATAAATTCGCCAAAAAAAGACAAAATAAGAAAATTGGCTTCATGACATCACAAATGATGAATCCGGCCCATAGTTTTCTTAGATGTTTGTTTGCACATTGTACCGTACTTTCCGAATTATAAGACGCACTTTTTTCTCCCCAAAACCGGGGGAAGAATGGAGGTGTGTCTTATAATCCGGGTATGGTATAGGCGAAGTTCACACTTCTGTTGCTTTGCATCAGTCACAATCCGCCGCCTTGAGGAATTACGGTATCCTGCAAAATATTTTGCAGTAATCCTTTTTTTCCCCCATAGAATTCTATTAGCGACGGATTGTGACTGATAGCACTGCGTTGCATCCGCCGCGTGACGGATCAGTCGTCTACTGACTGACCATCCGGCGGGAGCAACGTTTTTTGTCTGCGGCTGAATGGTTTTTTTACTGTGAGCATGCGCACAGTAAAAAACCATGATGACTGTAAATTCAGTTCCAGCGGCCGAAACGATCAGCTTATCGCCCGGTGGCTGGCTATTGTGAACGATCAGCTGATCGCCCGGCGGCCGTAAAAAAAAACCCAGTAAAAAAGAAAAACACAACTGATCTTTTTTGCAGCATCAGTTGTGCCACTATCTGCAACGCAACGCATCCGTTGCATCAGTTACACTACTGATTGTGACTGATGCAAAACAACGGAAGTGTGAACTTAGCCTTACCGGCACTGGTGTCACAGGGTTGGAGATAGAGAGAGATCGGAGAGGGGGGTGTCACTGCAGCGGAGCAGCTCAGGAGGGTCAGTGGACAGTCAGCGAAACTGCGGACTCGTGGGGTGTTGCTGCTGCGGGCACCATTAATCTGCCAGTGGGCTGCTGGCTGTTTTGAGTTGTCAGTTGACACGATGGAGTTCAAGAAAATGGACGCAGAGGCCAATCTGTGCAAGCGCTCGCTCTGCAGCCATTTTCTTGAATTCCATTGTGTGAACAGCCGAAGATTCCACGGAGCCTGCAGCCCACCAGCAGATCAATGGTGCCAGCTGCCGTGACACCCCACGAGCCCGCTGTATTGCCGACCCTCGTGCCACTGACCCTCCTGACCCGCGACACCCCTTCCTCCGAGCCCACAGCATCACAGACCCTGCCTCCTGTGACCTGCCTGAGCTGCGCCACCACTGCCGCTCTCCCCTGGTGAGCTAATATAAGATGCACTAGAATTATAAGACGGATCCCAATTTTAACAGTAAAAATATTTTTTTCCTATTTTCCTGCTTCAAATTTGGGGTGCGTCTTATAAAACGAAAAATACGGTACAGAGAAATCATATCCCACTGTAGGTTACATTAGGTGAATATATTTCTTCCCTGAATCCGCCTCTCCCAGATGACTACTCCTGTAGTAATGAGACATTTTTATAAAATTGCCCCCAGTTCACCGAGCCGCACACACAATAAAAACACCAGCAGTAATGTGCAATAATATACCATTTATTATCAGCAGTTTTAGCTGTAGTTATACAATCATTTGTCTTATCATTAGTCATTTTTATTTATTACAGTTAAAATATTTTCAGTTTTTGCCATCTGGAAACCATTAACAAGAAGCTGATGTCAGATCCTTACATGCTTATGAGGATTCTTTATAACAGTATGACGATATACAGTAATTCTGGCCACCACTAGGGGGAGCTAAATGTTTAAAGATTTATGCAGCATTTTTTGGACTTAAGGGGTTTTTCACTTATAGAAAACTAGTTTCAATATGTTTCCCAGCCTATAACATACAGTTAGTACTCGCCCTCCCGCTGTTCGGCACCAGTTCTCCACCGCAGCTTTGGTTTCTGCGTATCGGTTGCAGAGGTGACACCATGACTGCAACGCACATCGCTGCGACCTGACACTGGACCGGGGCAGGGGGGAGTACTGTCTACGTTTGTGATTTTACATGCTGGGAAACGATTGGGGATCACTTTTCTATAAGTGGAAAACTCCTTTAATGACAGCTGTATAAATCTTTATGCTGTGATCTCCCCTTCGTAATGGCTGAAAGTAGCGGCTGTTACAGTCATATAGCTATCAGGGTACAGGCAGGAGCCGGCGGCGGTGACTCCGGCCTCATAGTACTCGGCTATGCTACTAGTGATTTCAATATTCAGAAAACGCCACCTTCATGTGCTCAATGTGCTGACTACACAGGATGAAAATAACAGGATCTGTCACCAGCAACTCATGTCATCATAACAGCAAATGGATCCAATTGTCAGAGTCAAGATAATCATTTACTAAATGGAAGCGGAAGCAGCGATCGGCTGATCATCAGGAGATCTCTCCTAAGGGGAATATATCATCTATATCGTCTAATAATTAACACCGGAGCGGAGCCTGTTGTACACAGGGGACATGTTGTCTCTTTTCCACAGTATCTGTCTTTAAAGGGAATCTGGCAGCAGGTTTTTGCTATTTAATATGATAGAAGCATGCTGTAGGGGCAGAAAGTCTAAAGGGTACTTTACACGCTGCGATCTCGCTAGCGAGATCGCAAGCGATCGTACCTGCCCCCGTCGGTTGTGCGACACACGGGCATATCGCTGCCCGTGGCGCACAACCTTGCTTACCCCCGTGACACGCACTTACCTGCCCTGTGACGTCGGTCTGGCCAGCGAACCACCTCCTCTCTAAGGGGGCGGTTCGTGCGGCGTCACACGGCAGGCGTATAATAGAAGCGGAGGGGCGGAGATGAGCGGGACGTAACATTCCGCCCACCTCCTTCCTTCCGCATTGCCGGTGGAGGCAGGTAGGGAGAAGTTCGTCGCTCCTGCGGTGTCACACACAGCGATGTGTGGTGCCGCAGGAACGAGGAACAACATCGCTAATAAGCAGAAAACGATTTTTGGTTTTAGGACGACCTCTCCAAAACCAACGATTTTTGTCTCTTTTGCGACCGTTTAAGGTCGCTCATATGTGTCACACGCTGCGATGTCGCTAACGGCGCCGGATGTGCGTCACAAACACCGTGACCCCGACGATAATTCGTTAGCGATATCGCAGCGTGTAAAGCACCCTTAATTCCAGGGATGTGTCAATTGCTCAGTAGCTTGCTGTAATTTCAATCAGTGTTTTATCAGCAGGACATTATCACTAGAGGATTAGGTCTCATGTGGTGGCTAGTCCAGCTAGTCTGTGTAAACCTGACCCCAGCACTGATTGGCAGATTGCTGACAATATACAGTGTACATAGGAAACTGCCAATCAGTGGTGTGGGCGGGGTTATACAGAGCTCAGCATTCCGAGTTCTGCTACATCTACAGCAGTGAAGACAGGGATTATATCAAAACTGCACAAGCAGTTCAGTAATTGACACATCCCTGGAATCAGACTCTTTGCCCCCACATTATGCTGCTCTCAGATTACATAACAAAAATGTTGATAATGAGACTGCTGAGAAGTGATCTCTGTGGAAAATCTATTCTTAAGGTCAGTGGTGTCAGGAAACACAGGAAGATTTCAGGAGGCTCCAGAGGGAAATGTATTTTATGTCATAGAATCATAGAATTCAGAAAAATGTTTACAATGAAAGTTACTTTACAAATAAGGAATTTTCTGATGTTACTTTCCTGTTATGTTCTAATCTTCACCCAGTTATCTCCATAGTGATCAACATATACCATAAATACACATAATGCAGCATAAAGGGGCTCGGAGAAGGCGGCAGTGAAGGTGTGTAAGTGTCTGATGGGGTCACACAGCTCATAAAAGGACAACTGCCCGGCCCCATAATCCAGACAGATCCTGAATCTATCACTGGAGATCTTGTCCGGTAACTGGATCTCTATACTGTCATGTCTCACTGAATACTGATTATTATATCTACACAAAATCCAGGACTTGTTATTCTCTCCAATCAGTGACTGATATCCCGCCCTGTCTATACTGGGATAACACATCCCCACCCTCCACCTCCCTGATCTACTGCCCTCCACATCCCAGTAATGGCGTCCTGAGGTAAATCCCCTCCTGCTCATCACCTTATTACACTGGAATCTCTCTGCTGTTTCTGGACGATTCTGGTACTTCTGTGTCCAGGTTGCAGTTTTCAGGTCGTCTGATATAAGGAGATTATTAGCAGCTGTGTTTACATCCAGTAATATGTCTGCAGGATCCTCCACATAGATCCCGCTCCTTATACCTGATATTACCTCACATAATGTGTGTAATGTGTGTGAGATCACAGCCACATCCAGGTCATCTCCATCATGGAGCTGTTTATCATGTCCCCCTGTGTCCTCATCACCTCCCTCCTCCTCAGGATCACACAAGTCCCCGGTGTCTGGTTCCTGTAAGACGGTCAGTGGATCAGTCATGTTACACAGCTCCTCAATGTGCCTCATCTTCCTGGACAGCTCGTCCTTCTTTATTTCCAGCTGATGGATCAGAGCAGACAGTGACCGTGACTCTTCCTTTTCCTGCCTGGAGATCTCACTCAGGACCTTCTTCTCCAGGTCGTCCACCCGTCTCCTGATGTCTGTACACAGGGCAGTGACTCTCTCGGCTTCTCCAGCTGCTTTCCCTTGAGCTTTTCTCTTGCGCTCCTCCAGACTCCAGACTCTTTCCGCAGCTTTCACTCTCTTTGTGGTCAGTTTCTGGAGAGCATGTCTCAGTTTCTTCTTCTTGTTCTCTGAGGCCTCATCGAGTGACTCCATTTTATGTCCATTATGTTTCCCAATCAAACTGCAGGACACACAGATACAAGCCGCGTCCTCAGTGCAGTAATATTCCAGGATCTTCTTATGAACAGAACATTTCCTTTTCTCCAGAGAAGTGCTGGGATCAGATAAGACGTGTTCTGGTGATTTGCTGTGAGCCCTCAGGTGTTTCTCACACAGAGAAGCCTCACAGTGTAGACAGAATCTAACAGCAGGTACAGGAGAGTCCACACAGTAAGTGCAGCAGATCCCGGTGATCTCTTGTTCTTGCTGAGTAATCAGGAATCGTTCTGCGACATTATGAAGATTTATGTTCCTCATCAGCGCCGGCCGCTCCTGAAACTCTCCTCTGCATTCAGGACAGGAATAAACTCCAGACTCGTCCTGTGTATCCAGCACACGATCAATACAGACCCGGCAGAAGTTGTGTCCACATCTCAGCGTTACAGGATCCTTAAAAATAGATAAACAGATGGCGCAGAGCAGCTCGTCATTCAGATCAGCAGACGTCATGGCTAACGGAAGAAGGAAGAAATGAAACTGAATGTGAATGTTACTCAATATTTAACAATGTTGTAGTTACATCCATTCACTTAAACCCTTCACCCCCAGATCAGCAGACACCGTGGCTCATAGTTGAGGGAAGGAGGAAACGAAACTGATAATACTTAGCGATGTTGTAGTTACACCTATTCACTTAAAGGCGTGGTTCACCCCTTTTCATTATGGGCCACATCGATATAATGTTGAGAAATAAGGTTTCTTTCAAATACCTTGTGTTGCCAATAGTGCCTGTGAGCAGCGCTATTGTGGTCCGCTTACCCCATCACGTGACCCCTGGGCTCCATGACCCCCAGCATCCGGTGTTGTCATGCCAACTGAGGCTGGCTGCAGTCTCCATGAGTGACTGGGCAGTGGGCGTCGTTGCACCGCTCCACACAGCCCAGCATGAAAGTCCATCTCCCTGCTCCCTCCTCTTTCACTCCAGAGCAAACAAGCCGGAGCGATGCTGGGCTGTGACGAGCAGGGAAACGCCACCCACAGCCCAGTGACTCACGGAGATTGGGGCCGGCCGCGGTGGTGTCATGTGAACAGGAAGTTGACATCACCCGATCCGAGGTCACGGAGCCCAGGGGGTCACGCGATGGGAAACAGCGGTCCGCAATAGTGCTGCTCACAGGCACTATTACCAACGGAACGTATTTGAGAGAAAGACTAAATTACTTACGGTAATGGGATTTTCCAGAGCCCACGACAGCACCCACGAGAGAGGGATCCGCCCCCTTCAGGACAGGAAACCTACAGATAAAAAAGGGGCAGTCCCCCTCCCTCATCAGTTGGTTGCAGAGAACCGGGAGAGGAACCGCCACAATTAGTAACAATACAAGACAAAAGTAGAACCATCAAACCCAAAGGGTGAAGAAAACAAAAGGGCAGGGGTGTAAAGGGTGCTGTCGTGGGCTCTGGAAAATCCCATTACCGTAAGTAATTTAGTCTTTTCCTTTCGCCACGACAGCACCCACGAGAGACTTAGAGAGATAACACACTCAGGGAGGGAAAAAACCACACGAAGGGCCAAGCCTCCAACGGAAGACAGCGGAAGAGCAAAGGCCAGCCGGCAAAGACCGGAACCCGGACGGAGAGGGCAGAATACAGCCGTACAATACCACCGAAGGAGACACAGGCCACATCCATCCAAGGAGGAGGCAACCGCCCAGGAGAAGGATCCGACACCGAGGAGGCTAGGGAAACCCGCCGCACCACAGACGAGAGGGGAACAGCAGCCCACAGCCATCGGGACAAGGGACGGCACGCCACGCGAGGCTCACCGCCGGACTCCTGAAAGACAAAGAACAAAAACAAAGACCAACCCCTCCGCCAAGGGGCCGACCGAGCGACAGAGGCGAGGACAGAGCCCCACGAAACGAAGGAACGGAGAAAATACCCCGCGCGGGAAGAACCCAAGACACCTCGCGCAGCAGGAGAACAACCGGAACGCCCCAAGGAGGGAAGGACCAACGGACAGTGTCGGACAGGCACAAACACGCCCAGGAGAGGCAAGGGCGACCAAGATACAGAGGAACAGGCACAGCACCGCGCTGGACGAGGAGGAGAAGAGACCCAGAGGAGAAGCAGGAAGCCCGAGGCGCCAGGCCAGGCGGAAGGTCAGGGAGGCGCAAGACCGCAGAGGCGCAAGGCAGGAGCGCCGTAAGGAGCAAGCACCAAAGCGCAAGACCCAGAGACGCAGGAGAAGAACACAGGCCCACACGACCAGGAGGGACCGAGGCACAGAAGCACAGGCGCAGGATGCACAGAGCCCAAGAGGCACAGGGTCCAAGAGGCACAGGGTCCAAGAGGCACAGGGTCCAAGAGGCACAGGGTCCAAGAGGCACAGGGTCCAAGAGGCCCAGAGGCCCAGAGACCCAGAGGCAGAGAGGCAGAGAGGCGAAGAGGCACAGAGGCGAAAAGGCATAGAGGCCAAGAGGCACAGAGGCACGGATGCCAAGAAGGAAGAGGCACCGAGGTACAAGGGCCAAGAGGCCAAGAGGCACAGACGCACAAGGGCCAAGACGACAAAGACCAAGAGGCACAGAAGCCCAGAGGCACAGAAGCCCAGAGGCACAGAAGCCCAGAGGCACAGAAGCCCAGAGGCACAGAAGCCCAGAGGCACAGAAGCCCAGAGGCCCAGAAGCCCAGAGGCCACGAAGTCCCGAAGTAGGAGACACAGAGGCCCAGAGGCACATAGGCCAAGAGGCACAGAGGCCAAGAGGCACAGAGGCCACGAGGCACAGAGGCCACGAGGCACAGAGGCCACGAGGCACAAAGGCCACGAGGCACAAAGGCCACGAGGCACAAAGGCCACGAGGCACAAAGGCCACGAGGCACAAAGACCACGAGGCACAAAGGCCACGAGGCACAAAGGCCACGAGGCACCGAGGGCAGGAGACACAGAGGCCCGAGGCCAGGAGGCCCAGAAGCAGGGGGTCCGGAGGCACAGAGGCACGGGGCCCCGAGGTCCAAGGCCGGGAAGGCCAGGAAGCCACAGAGGCCCAGAAGCCACAAAGGCAGAAAAAGCCAGGGGGCCCAGAGACCGGGAAGGCCGGAGGCCAGGAGGCAAGGAAGCACAGAGGCCAGGAGGCCACAGAGGCAGGCGGCCAGGAGCACAAGGCACATAGGCTCGAGGCCAGGAGGCACCGAGGCCAGGAGGCACCGAGGCCAGGAGGCACCGAGGCCAAGGCAGAGAAGCCCGAAGCCAGGAGGCACAGAGGCCCAAGGCCAAGAGGCACCGAGGGACAGAGGCACGCGGACAGGAAGCACGAGGCCAAGAAGCACGAGGCCAGGAAGCACGAAACCAAGGAGCACGAGACCAGGAGGCACAGAGGACCGAGGCCCTGAACACAGAAGTCCGGAGGTCCCGAGGCCACACGGGCGCAGGAGGCCACACGGGCGCAGGAGGCCACACGGGCGCAGGAGGCCACACGGGCGCAGGAGGCCACACGGGCGCAGGAGGCCACACGGGCGCAGGAGGCCACACGGGCGCAGGAGGCCACACGGGCGCAGGAGGCCACACGGGCGCAGGAGGCCACACGGGCGCAGGAGGCCACACGGGCGCAGGAGGCCACACGGGCGCAGGAGGCCACACGGGCGCAGGAGGCCACACGGGCGCAGGAGGCCACCAGGCACCACCGAGGCCACCAGGCACCACCGAGGCCACCAGGCACCACCGAGGCCACCAGGCACCACCGAGGCAAACAGGCACCACCGAGGCAAACAGGCACCACCGAGGCAAACAGGCACCACCGAGGCAAACAGGCACCACCGAGGCAAACAGGCACCACCGAGGCAAACAGGCACCACCGAGGCAAACAGGCACCACCGAGGCAAACAGGCACCACCGAGGCAAACAGGCACCACCGAGGCAAACAGGCACCACCGAGGCAAACAGGCACCACCGAGGCAAACAGGCACCACCGAGGCAAACAGGCACCACCGAGGCAAACAGGCACCACCGAGGCAAACAGGCACCACCGAGGCAAACAGGCACCACCGAGGCAAACAGGCACCACCGAGGCAAACAGGCACCACCGAGGCAAACAGGCACCACCGAGGCAAACAGGCACCACCGAGGCAAACAGGCACCACCGAGGCAAACAGGCACCACCGAGGCAAACAGGCACCACCGAGGCAAACAGGCACCACCGAGGCAAACAGGCACCACCGAGGCAAACAGGCACCACCGAGGCAAACAGGCACCACCGAGGCAAACAGGCACCACCGAGGCAAACAGGCACCACCGAGGCAACAGGTACCGCAAACAGGCACCGAAGCAAACAGGCCCCGAGACAAACAGGCAGAAGGGCAAAGAAGCCAGGAGGCCCCGAGGCCACAAAAGCCAGGAGGCCAGGTGGCCACAGAAGGCAGGAGGTCCGGAGGCCACAGAAGCCAGGAGGCCATGAGGCCACAGAAGCCAGGAGGCCATGAGGGCACAGAAGCCAGGAGGCCACAGAAGCCAGGAGGCCCGAGGCCACAGAAGCCAGGAGGCCCGAGGCCACAGAAGCCAGGAGGCCCGAGGCCACAGAAGCCAGGAGGCCACCAGAAGGCCACAGAAGCCAGGAGGCCACCAGAAGGCCACAGAAGCCAGGAGGCCACCAGAAGGCCACAGAAGCCAGGAGGCCATGAGGGCACAGAAGCCAGGAGGCCACAGAAGCCAGGAGGCCCGAGGCCACAGAAGCCAGGAGGCCCGAGGCCACAGAAGCCAGGAGGCCCGAGGCCACAGAAGCCAGGAGGCCCGAGGCCACAGAAGCCAGGAGGCCCGAGGCCACAGAAGCCAGGAGGCCCGAGGCCACAGAAGCCAGGAGGCCCGAGGCTACAGAAGCCAGGAGGCCCGAGGCCACAGAAGCCAGGAGGCCTGAGGCCACAGAAGCCAGGAGGCCACCAGAAGGCCACAGAAGCCAGGAGGCCACCAGAAGGCCACAGAAGCCAGGAGGCCACCAGAAGGCCACAGAAGGCCACAGAAGCCAGGAGGCCACCAGAAGGCCACAGAAGCCAGGAGGCCACCAGAAGGCCACAGAAGCCAGGAGGCCACCAGAAGGCCACAGAAGCCAGGAGGCCACCAGAAGGCCACAGAAGCCAGGAGGCCACCAGAAGGCAAGAGGTCCGGAGGCCACACAGGCCCGGAGGCCACAGAGGCCAGGGCCAGGACACAGGGGCCAGGACCACAGGGCCAAGGTCCACCGAGGCCAGGAGGCCATAGGAGTCAGGAGGACCCAGGGGCCCAGGAGCTCAGAGGCAGGAGGCACAGAGGCCACCGAGAACAGACCCAGAGGGCACCCCGGCGCACACCCCAGGGCAGACACCACCAGGACGCCGGCCACAGCACAGCAGGAGGGACGCCGCCGGCAGAGGGACTGACCGAGAAGGGGAGCAATCCCCGGACAGAAGGGCAGGGGGAAGGGCTGGCAGAGATCGACAGCCGAGCCCCCCCCCTGAACCGCAAAAGCAGGAGCACAGCGTTTGGGACACCGACGCTGGACGCAGCAGGCCCAGCGCATAGGCCACACAGGCGGTGAAGACGCAGGCACGCGTCAGGGAGAGGCACTGGCCCAACCGCCATGTACTCACCCGCACCGCAGCGACCGGCCCGGATGGAGGGGACCACGGGCTTCACTAGGAACCTTCCCGGCCGCTCCCCCGGAAGAGCTCCTGGATTACATCCGGGTCACTGCAGCAGGGAAGCGTGCACCTTCGACGCGGCAGGGCCCCCCCTGCCGCGCACCCGTCTGGGAGAAGCACACCCTGCTGCAGGCGTCATATCTCCCGGAGGCAAAGCCGGGCAGGAGAAAGAGGACGAGGTGCACCGGAGGACGGAGTCCACGAAGGGAGCTCCACCGACCGTGCTTCCGGATCCAGAGCTCCGCCGTTCCCTAGGAGACCGCACAGACTCAACAGGACCCAGGCACTGCAGGTTCCTCTCCATGCAGGACAGGAAACCAACTGATGAGGGAGGGGGACTGCCCCTTTTTTATCTGTAGGTTTCCTGTCCTGAAGGGGGCGGATCCCTCTCTCGTGGGTGCTGTCGTGGCGAAAGGAAAATATTGTTTCTCAATGTTATACGGATGTAGCAAAAAAATGGGTGAACCGCATCTTTAACTCCTTAATAGGAATCTGCCACCAGTTGTTTAATACCCCTTGTGAGAGTAACGTGATGTAGGGGCAGAAACCCTGATTTCAGAGTTGTGTCACTTACTTCACTGGGTCCTGCATTTATTATTAAAAACTGTTTCCTCTGTTGCACAGCTACAAGTTTTCTGAATGCTGAGCTCTGTATAACCCCACCCAGGCCACTGATTGGCAGCATTCAGTCTACAATGTACATAAGCTGAAAGCTGCCAATCAGTGGTGGGTACAGAGAGAAAGAAGGAGCAAGAAAAGCACAATACGGTGATACCATAACACAATTGTGAATAGATAAGGGATTTATGCTCACCAGATTAAGTTGTGTATCACACAAGAACTTTAGAGTATATCAGCTGCCGATGGTCACACGAGAGATGATTGAGGAGAGTTGTAGGAAATACACGTGACTTCTATCTCCGCTGCTGGAAGGTGAGACAAACGGGTGGGGAAAAACAACAAAAGCACTCCTTAGTATCTTCAGTAGGGACCTTCGCAGCTGCAATAGAAACAACACCACTTACTTTAATGGGTCCTGCATTTTTTATTAAAAACGTTTTTTTCTGATGCACAGCTTCATTACCAGTTTTCTGAATGCTGAGCTCTGTATAACCAGACCACTGATTGGCAGCATTCTGTCTACAATGTGGATAAGCAGAAAGCTTAAAATAGGAAATATGCATGACTTCCACCTGCGCAGCTGGAAGGTAAGAAACAGGTGGGAAAAGACAAACAAAAAGCACTCCTTTGTTTCTTCAGTAGTAAACTTCGCAGCTGCAATTGAAACACCACAGCTATGCAGCGCTGAGCTCCTTCAACATAGTCAGCATAAGTATGAGCTATAGCCGGCATAGGGAGGAGTGAAAAGTGAATATTTACAGGAGAAGGTTGTGGCTGCAGCTGAGATTACAACTACCTGTTACATCACTGCAGAATAGACATTTACCTTAACCCTTTCAATACTTGACGGATTGAAATACGGTAAAAAGGATGCAGGAGACACAAGATGATTCCTAAGATTTATTTCCTAAGCATCTCAAGGTATTCCAACCTCATTAATCAGGAAAAAAACCCACAAAGGCGCAGGCATCTCAAAAAAGTCCACATTTCAAAATGCGCCAAGGTCGAGCACGTGACATGTCAGAGGTCACTCTTAGTTTGATTCAAAAGTAAAAATATGCAAAAAAAAATGCTGAAATGTCATGTATATAGACAATTTGGCATAAAATTATATATAAATACAAGCTTTATTTAGTATCTCCGATAAAATGAGTGCCTGCGATGTGTATAGAGCTTGTAATCTTGTGGGGATGTGATAACTGCAGTGCTGTTAGTAAGATGAGCTACAATGATGTTAGGATCGCAGGCTGATAACGAAGGACGGGTGGACAGTCAGAAGAAGAACATCAAAAGGAAGAGAGGTTGGTCAATTACAAAGTGGAAAAAGTGGTCCACGTCATACACACTCGCCGCCACTGAGGTCCTTGAACAGGCGCACTACAATACTTTGATCTGCCCTGAGCAGGGCAGATCAAAGTGCGCCTGCGCAGGACCTCAGTGCCGGCGAGTGTGTATGACGTGGAAGCGTCATGCACACAGGCTTCAGAAGACAGAGGAGCAAGATGGCCGAGAGAGGAGGCGCCACTCACCAGGCCAACCAGCACCGCAGCGACCGATTTAGGTGAATATTATAAAGTGTTTTTTATGTTCTCAACGGCCTGCGCTCTTGTATACAGCATTCTAACATGCTGTATATAAGAGCCCAGTGGTGGTGGCCGCAGCTTATAGGCCATAAAAATGGCAACAGGTTCCCTTTAAACTTTTGTAAAAAATAAACTGAAAATTGCGGCATGCAATATTATTCATCCCCTTTACTTTCAGTGCAGCAAACTCACTCCAGAAGTTCATTGAGGATCTCTGAATGATCCAATGTTGTCCTAAATGACTGATGATGATAAATATAATCCACCTGTGTGTCATCAAGTATCCGTATAAATGCCCCTGCTCTGTGATAGTCTCATGTTCTGTTTAAGGCGCAGATAGCATCATGAAGACCAAAGAACACAACAGGCAGGTCCGTGATACTGTTGTGGAGAAGTTTAAAGCCGGATTTGGTTGCAAAAAGATTTCCAAAACTTTAAACATCCCAAGAAGCACTGTGCAAGCGATCATATTGAAATGGAAGGAGTATCATACCACTGCAAATCTACCAAGACCCGGCTGTCCATCCAAACTTTCATCTGAAACAAGGAGAAGACTGATCAGAGATGCAGCCAAGAAGCCCATGATCGCTCTGGATGAACTGCAGAGATCTACAGCTGAGGTGGGAGAGTCTGTCCATAGGACAACAATCAGTTGTACACTGCACAAATCTGGCCTTTATGGAAGAGTGGCAAGAAGAAAGCCATTTCTCAAAGATATCCATAAAAAAGTGTCATTTAAAGTTTGCCAAAAGCCACCTGGGAGACACCAAACATTTGGAAGAAGGTCTCTGGTCAGCTGAAACCAAAATAGAACTTTTTGGACACAATACCAAACAATATGTTTGGCATAAAAGCAACACAGCTCATCACACCATCCCCACTGTCAAACATGGTGGTGGCAGCATCATGGTTTGAGTCTGCTTTGCTTCAGCAGGAACATGGAAGATGGTTAAAATTGATGGGAAGATGGATGGAGACAAAAACAGGACCATATTTAAAGCAAACCTGTTTGAGTCTACAAAAGACCTGAGACTGGGACGGAGATTTGTCTTCCAACAAGACAATGATCCCAAACAAAGTAAAATCTACAATGGAATGGTTCATAAATAAATGTATCCAGGTGTTAAGGCCCCGTCACACACAGAGATAAATCTTTGGCAGATCTGTGGTTGCAGTGAAATCATGGACATATTGTTCCATTTGTACACAGCCACAAACCTGGCACTGATTGTCCACAATTTCACAGCAACCACAGATCTGCCGCAGATTTATCTCTGTGTGTGACAGGGCCTTTAGAATGGCCAAGTCACAGTCCAGACCTGAACCCAATCGAAAATCTGTAGAAAGAGCTGAAAACTGCTGTTCACAAACGCACTCCATCCAACCTCACTCAGCTCCAGCTGTTTACAAGGGAAGAATGGGCGAGAATTTCAGTCTCTCGATGTGCAAAACTGATAGACACATACCCCAAAAGACCGCAGCTGTAATCGCAAAAAAGGTGGCGCTACAAAGTATTAACTTAAAGGGACCGAATAATATTGCACGCCCCAATTTTCAATTTTTTACAAAAAATGTAAAATAAGCAATATTCAACTTCATTATTGTGTCCCACTTGTTGTTGATTCTTCGCCATAAAATTTAAAATTTTTACCATTCTGTTTGAAGAATGAAATGTGGGGAAAGGTTGAACAATTCAAGGGGGGGGGGGGGGGGAAGGGGGTGAATACTTTCGTAAGGCACTGCATCTCATGTAATAGTTCAAACTTTTCGTCTGCACCAATACAAGTATGCACCATATAAGTATGATGCATTGAATTAGGCCAGAGATATTATGATGCACTTGGTCATCTATCATCTGCCATCATCTAATCACCATGTCTATCTTCCCACAGGTATGTCAATTCATGCACTCTACTTTCCCATGAACTGATTTCCACTCCACTTTGCTCTGCTGTGTTCTAATACCTAGTATGTCAATTCATGCACTCTACTTTTGCACTATATCTGACCTGTTCTTTCTTTGCTTCAATATCTTCCTGACAGCCTCCAGCATCTCACTGTGATCTTTCCCCCCCTGTTTTGCATCCCCCTTTTATGACCTTTGTTTATTTTGCCTATGTTAGGCTGGTTTCACACTACGTCTTTTTAACATCCGTTGAAAACGTTTTTTTAGCGGAAGTACGGATCCTGCTTTTACAGCAAATAACGTATGCAAACGCATCTGTTATTTTGCAGGATCCTGCACTGGATGTTTAGGGGCGGGCATTGGAGTCATGTGATCGGGAGTGAGGGGAACTAGACTGGGAGGAGGCTTCTGACAGCTGCAGACGCTGGTAACCAAGGTAAACATCGGCCTTGGATACCCGATATTTATCTTGGTTACGAGTGTCTGCAGCTGCTAGGAGCAGGGCTGCCTGCACGCGTAACCAACGTAAACATCGGGTAACTAAGAGAAGTGGTTACCCGATATTTACCTTGGTTACGAGTGTCCGCAGCTCTCAGGTGGAGAGGGAGGGAGGGAGGAAGGGGGAAAGACAGATAGAGAGAGAGAGGGTGAGGGAGGGAGGAGGAGAGAGAGACAGATCACGCGAGACTGGTTCTGGGCATGCTCAGTACTTTCTGGGCATGCTCAGTACAAAAGCAGGATCCTGTCTATCAGCACGCCAGCGTTCACCTGCGTTCGCGTGCGTTATAGTGCGGATCCGGTGACTTGCAGTATTTTGACGCAGCTCAAAAACGCTACAAGTAGCGTTTTTGAAACATGTTAAAAAACTGCAAGTCACCGGATCCTCACTATAACGCACGCAAACGCAGGTGAACGCAGGTGGACGCGAGTCCATTGCAAATGCATTGAAATGAAAACGCATTTGCACTGGATCCGTACTTCCGCTAAAATAACGTTTTCAACGGATGTTAAAAAGACATAGTGTGAAACCAGCCTAAAGCTGCATCTTGTTTTTTTTTTTTTTTCTTTGATTGAGTGATCAAGGGGTTAGTCTTGCAACCCACCCCTTCACAGCTGAGTGCACTTGTATGTGTATATAGTGGGGCAACTAAAAGTCTGCACAAGACTTTTCGTCTGCACCAATACAAGTATGCACCATATAAGTATGATGCATTGAATTAGGCCAGAGATGGGCCGGAAGTGACCGGAAGGTAACCACATACATAGGCACTGTAAACAATGTTTGTGTTTCTATTCACTCTCACCCCTATAATACTTCACTTTTTACTGCCCCCTCTGATCCCCAAACCCAGTAATGAACTTTTCATTTCTCCTTCTATCCTCCCCACCCATCTCACCTTCCCCTCAGACATTTTCCTCAATATTACACCCAGTGTCTCCAGACACACACGGCCACCTCACGGCCTCTCCTGCTCCCACCTACTAACACTCTCTGCTTCTCCTCACTGCTGGAGATATCTCTCCTAATCCTGGTCCTCCTCACCACATCCCTATTGTCACTTCAAACCCTCATCCACAACCTAACACAAATTTCCGCAACCTCTCTAACCTCATACCCATCCACCCAGCCCCCGCTCCCCCAGTCCCACTAACAGGAGCTCTATGGAACGCTCGCTCTGTCTGCAACAAACTATCCTATATTCATGATCTGTTCATCACTAATAAACTCTCCTTCCTCGCCATCACAGAAACCTGGCTCACCCCCTCTGACACTGCCTCTCCTGCTGCACTTTCTTATGGTGGTCTCCAACTCTCTCACACCCCCCGCCCCAGTAACAAGCATGGTGGAGGAGTTGGTTTGCTCCTGTCCGACCAATGCTCCTTTACACCAATTCCACTACCACCCTCTGTCACGCTCCCCTCTTTTGAGGTGCACTCCGTACGCATCTACGCCCCCTCCAACCTTCAGCTGGCTGTCATTTACCGCCCTCCAGGGCCAGCCACTGCCTTTTTTGACCATTTCACCACCTGGCTACTACACTTCCTTTCAACCGACATCCCCACCATCATCATGGGTGATTTCAATATCCCCATTGACACTTCCCACTCATCTGTCTCCAAACTTCTAACACTCGCTTCCTCCATCAGCCTCACCCAATGGTCTTCTGCAGCTACTCACAAAGATGGCCACACGCTGGACCTCATCTTCACTCGCCTCTGTTCCCTATCTAACCTCTCTAACTTGCCTCTCCCCCTGTCTGACCACAACCTACTCACATTCTCTTCCCTCTCTTCTCCAAGTATGCAACCCCCCCTCCACAAATTTTCACACCCTCGCAGAAATATCAAAGACATTGATTTACACGCCCTTTCTCAGTCCCTTCTCCCCCTCACAGACAATGCATTTCTACATGATGCAGATGCCGCTGCAACTTTATACAACACTACAATCTCTGCAGCTCTCGAATCAGCTGCCCCCCTCACACACACCAAAACCCGCACAATCAACAGGCAACCCTGGCACACAAGGCAGACTAAAGAACTAAGACGGGCTTCCAGAATTGCTGAGCGCAGATGGAAGAGGTCTCATTCCACTGAGCACTTCATTGCATATAAAGAGTCCCTCACCACTTTCAAGTCCACACTCACTGCTGCAAAACAAACCTACTTCTCATCACTCATATCTTCTCTCACAACCCTAAACAGCTATTCAACACTTTCAATTCTCTCCTCCGTCCTCCGGCACCACCTCCCTCTCCTCTCATCTCAGCTGAAGACTTTGCCTCTTTCTTCAAGCGGAAGATTGACAACATCAGAGCAAGCTTTGGCCCACAATCACCACAGCCCCTTATCATAGCTACTCATCCCTCTTCCTCCAAATCCAGCTTCTCCACCATGACAGAAAACAATCTCTCCACTCTACTCTCAAGATCACATCTAACCACCTGTGCACTGGACCCGCTACCATCGCACCTCATCCCCAACATCACCGCAGTCCTCATCCCAGCCCTAACCCATCTCTTCAACCTATCACTAGCAAGTGGTGTATTCCCTTCATGCTTTAAACATGCCTCTATTACACCCATCCTCAAAAAGCCCTCCCTTGACCCATCCTCTGTGTCAAACTATCGCCCCATATCCCTTCTCCCCTACGCCTCAAAACTACTGGAACAGCATGTCCATCTTGAATTGTCCTCATACCTCTCCTCCTGCTCCCTCTTTGACCGGCTTCAATCTAGCTTCCGACCACATCATTCTACCGAAACTGCCCTAACCAAAGTCACCAATGATCTACTAACCGCCAAAGCCAAGCGACACTACTCTATCCTCCTCCTCCTGGACCTGTCCTCTGCCTTTGACACAGTAGACCATTCCCTCCTACTACAGATTCTCTCATCTCTGGGCATCACAGACTTGGCCCTATCTTGGATCTCCTCATACCTAACCGACCGAACTTTCAGCGTCTCCCATTCTCATACCACTTCCTCATCTCGCCCCCTATCTGTCGGTGTCCCTCAAGGCTCAGTTCTTGGACCCCTGCTGTTCTCCATCTATACCTTCGGCTTGGGACAGCTCATAGAGTCCCACGGCTTCCAGTATCATCTCTATGCCGATGACACACAGATCTACCTCTCTGGACCTGACATTACCTCTCTACTAACCAAAATACCACAATGTTTGTCTGCTATTTCATCCTTCTTCTCTGCGCGATTCCTAAAACTTAACATGGACAAAAGAGTTTATTGTCTTTCCTCCTCCTCACTCATCTCCTCCAACAAGCCTTTCCATCAAACTTGACGGTTGCTCACTCACCCCAGTCTCACAAGCTCGTTGCCTTGGAGTGACCCTCGACTCTGCTCTATCCTTCAAGCCACACATCCAAGCCCTCTTCAACTCATGCCGATTACAACTCAAAAATATCTCCCGGATCCGTGCTTTTCTTAACCAAGAATCTGCAAAAACATTAGTGCATGCCCTCATCATCTCCCGCCTCGACTACTGCAACCTCCTGCTCTCTGGCCTCCCTTCCAACACTCTTGCACCCTTCCAATCTATCCTAAACTCTGCAGCCCGCTTAATCCACCTCTCCCCTCGCTACTCCCCAGCCTCGCCACTCTGCCAATTCCTTCACTGGCTTCCCATCGCCCAACGACTCCAGTTCAAAACATTAACCATGACATACAAAGCCATGCACAACCTGTCTCCTCCCTACATCTGTGACCTAGTCTCCCAGTACCTACCTGCACGCAACCTTAGAGCCTCACAAGATCTCCTTCTCTGCTCCTCTCTTATCTCCTCTTCCCACAATCGTGTACAAGATTTCTCCCGTGCATCCCCCATACTCTGGAACGCTCTACCTCAGCACATCAGACTCTCCCCTACCGTGGAAAGCTTCAAGAGGAACCTCAAGACCCACCTCTTCCAACAAGCCTACAACCTACAATAGCCCTCAGCCCAGTAGACCATTGCGCAACCAGCTCTGTCCTCACCTATTGTACCATCACCCATTCCCTGTAGACTGAGCCCTCGCGGGCAGGGTCCTCTCTCCTCCTATACCAGTCTGTTTTGTACTGTTAATGATTGTTGTACGTATACCCTCTCTCACTTGTAAAGCGCCATGGAATAAATGGCGCTATAATAATAAATAATAATAATAATAAAAACTGCTTTTTTTACTCAGGTGGCACCAATATTAGCTTCATAGATGGTCATTGCTAGACACAATTAAGCTTCAGAAAGGTCTAGTGCACAATCAGCTCAGCGTTCACCGCAGACACAGAACTGCTCGTGGTTCTGGGTGCATATTGCACCCGACAGGTTCACTTTAAATGAATGTGAACATCTCAAGCACTACATGACTCAAGATGAAAATTGTGAGACTCTTCTGTGTCGCCCAGGGCTATGGGGTACTCCCGGCCCGTATATTTACGGGGATACTGTCACGGGAGAATACTGGCCGTTGCCCGGTTCCGTGACCCTGGGGACGCTTTATAATGGGGAGTATTTATAGGGGAGATTAAAGTCTTTTCTGTGACGCCACCTGCGGATTGCAGTTAGGATGGTGGAACCGCTGCTGCTGGGTTGGTTATCCCTAGGGCTGGTGGTAATGGCAGCTGTGGTGGTAGGCCCTCTACAGGTAGGGCCGGGCCCTGGGGAATAGATAGTGGAGACTTTTGCTGAAGAAGGGAGGCCACACTGTGGGGTGTAAGTTAACAGTTTTACTCACTCTGGACCCTTGGACGGCTGGTTCAGGTCCTTGTAGTTCGTTTGATGACTCAGTTGCTCTGTCCCCAGCACCCTCAGTGTGGTTGGGTCCCCGTAGCATGAAGTCTGAGTCCCAACTGTCTTTTGGCAGTCTCCTTGTACGTATGGTGGGCATTGTGGACCCTGTAAGGTTGGTCCGTGGTCCCGAACCCTGATCCGCTTGTTACTGCCGATACCCCCGGATCTGTGGGTCAGTGAAGGTCCCCTCATTGTGCAGGTATTTGCCAGGCCGCGTGAAGCTGGCGCCTGACCTAGGACCCTGTGCCCCATCAGTGCTCTGGTTCCAGTGGTACTTGGGTGTACTCGGGTCACCATTGCACGACCCAGCTTGAGGCACTTCCATTCACTTTCACTCTCCTGACTTGACTGACTGTTCCCTCCCACCAGGCTGTCTAGTCCCCTGGACTGGCTCCGCTCTCTAGGTGGCCATCCCTGTGGTGTCTGACTAGCCAATTACCCTTGGTGTGGAGTGGAAACTGGGATTTTGTGTGTGTGCAGATGTTACTGGCACTGGTGTTACAGGTCCCTGGGGGTAGGCCCTGCATCCAGGTGAGGATGCAGTACCTAGTAGTGCCCTGAGTAGTTCAGGGGCGCTACATTTCCTGTATAGGACTAAAAAAAAAATTGAAATCTGAATTCCCAAATGTTGAAATTGCACTCAATTCATGTGCTTGACGGTGACCAACTCTACTGGAGAACGTACTTTTTCAAAACTGAAACTTCTAAAAAATCTGCTTCGTAATCACCGTTTCCACTGGCTTCCCTCATGTGCATGGAAAGTGACATCCTGAAGACCAATGAATTCAAGCCAATAAGAAAAATTCTCTGAAAACAAAATCCATACCTCCATAGTGTGCCATATAATGTATGACTTACTGAGGATTGTGTTTGTCGAGCCTTGTGTATTGTTCAGGTGTTTATCATGTTGATCACTTCAATGTTTTTAATGTGCTCACACCAGTTTTGTTGACGTGCCAATAAAATAAATATATTTAATATTATCGCCATTTACTTTTTATTCCTGTAAGTGGTTGTCGTAGAGGTCCCAGCACAGTGGTTTGCCCAGGGGCCCAAAATGCTGTTAAAGGGAACCTGTCACCGGTTTTTTACCTATAAGATGTGGCCACCACCACCGGGCTCTTATATACAGAATTCTAACATGCTGTATATAAGAGTCCAGGCCGCTGTGTACAACATAAACACTTTATAATACTCACCTAAACCGGTCGTTATGGTGGATGTGGCTCAAATGGGCATCTTTGTCCTCTGGTGGTGGCGCCTCCTCTTTCGGCGATCTTCATCCTCCTTCTGAATCCTGCATGAAGCGTCTACGTCATCCACACTCGCCGGTCCCGCGCATGCGCACTACAATACTTTGATCTGCCCTGCTCAGGTCCTGAATGCCGGCGAGTCTGAATGACTTAGGACGCGTCATGCACCACGGCTTCAGAAGATGGAGGACAAAGATGGCTGAAAGAGGAGGCGTCGGCACCGGAGGACGAAGACACCAATTTGACCCACATTCACAGCAGCGACCAGTTTAGGTGAGTATTATAAAGTAATTTTTATGTTCTACACAGCGGCCTGGGCCCTTATATACAGCATGTTAGAATGTTGTTTATAAAAGCCCAATAGTGGTGGCTGCAGTTTATAGGCTAAAAAACTGGTGATAGGTTCCCCTTAAGATGGCCCTGGTCTGGAGACTTGTAACCAGTCTGTACATCACAACCCATTCTCAGATTGTGAGACATGGATGAATGAGGCCGGCCTCACAGAGGTCACCTCACACCTCTGCCGCTTCTCTCAGCTATATTATCTAAGGGGTTTAAATTCCGGTTGCTTCGCCATCTCCATTCCCGGCCTTTACAGCAGAGTATCTGCTCTATTTTATAGATGACACCAACTGCTTAGGTGAAAGCACAACATCTCTGGAGACATGTAGGGTGGCACGAGGTGGTAGGGGCGGGCGAGGGATTGACTCCAGACGCCCCCGAACACTACATGAAAACCGTGGCTCTGGCTGGGTGCATGGACATGTGTGGTGTAGGTCATGCCTCTTAGCAGACCGCATGTCACCATTGCCTTTGGCAGGCCAGGACCAGACAGCAGTGTAGACTGACACCGAGACCACCAGTCCTTATTAAGCAAGTCTTTTACTGAACAGTTTCCACAGTTCTTTCGGCATTACATCACATGTGAGCAGGGGCTGGCTGGCAAATTTTGGCCTGAGGGTCAAGCACACAGCAGCAGCCTGTGATACCAATGTGATATGACTGAAGTTTGAATGACTATTAGATAGGGATCATGATCAAAAGATAGGAGTGATCCCAGATATTATTTGATCCATCAATAATTCAGTATCAAAGAAGATGTCCTTTGGAGGGCCAAAATGATTACCAAGGAATATATGTCACACATGTCTTGAAGCAGTTGAAGATAAAGGAAGTAACATTTACAGTTCCACTTACAGGAAACTTGTGGTTAGCTTAAAGACAGTTTTAAGGATGAAATTTACGGCTCATTGCAATATTTCACTAAACTGTGGTCAGCCAGTTGTCAACTGACAGGATGTGCTGGAAATGTGCAGGAAGCTGCCGTTACCTACAACATTTTGTGGTCAAGTTACATGAACATGACTCAGCTGTCATATGCTGGTGACCATTTAGACACAACCTACAATATTTTCCTATAAAATATACACGGAACTCGCTTAAGGTAGGGAAATACCTTCCAGGACATTGGAGTGTACGTACGCACTGTTCCTGTGATGCAAGATGCCATGTTGATTCCT
>NW_027445164.1:0-95640 GCF_048569485.1 Anomaloglossus baeobatrachus | reverse complement strand
ATATATAATACCCTGCACCTACCTCCACCTGCAGAGCCGCACACTAGATATATAATACCCTGCACCTACCTCCACCTGCAGAGCCGCACACTAGATATATAATACCCTGCACCTACCTCCACCTGCAGAGCCGCACACTAGATATATAATACCCTGCACCTACCTCCACCTGCAGAGCCGCACACTAGATATATAATACCCTGCACCTACCTCCACCTGCAGAGCCGCACACTAGATATATAATACCCTGCACCTACCTCCACCTGCAGAGCCGCACACTAGATATATAATACCTGCACCTACCTCCACCTGCAGAGCCGCACACTAGATATATAATACCCTGCACCTACCTCCACCTGCAGAGCCGCACACTAGATATATAATACCCTGCACCTACCTCCACCTGCAGAGCCGCACACTAGATATATAATACCCTGCACCTACCTCCACCTGCAGAGCCGCACACTAGATATATAATACCCTGCACCTACCTCCACCTGCAGAGCCGCACACTAGATATATAATACCCTGCACCTACCTCCACCTGCAGAGCCGCACACTAGATATATAATACCCTGCACCTACCTCCACCTGCAGAGCCGCACACTAGATATATAATACCCTGCACCTACCTCCACCTGCAGAGCCGCACACTAGATATATAATACCCTGCACCTACCTCCACCTGCAGAGCCGCACACTAGATATATAATACCCTGCACCTACCTCCACCTGCAGAGCCGCACACTAGATATATAATACCCTGCACCTACCTCCACCTGCAGAGCCGCACACTAGATATATAATACCCTGCACCTACCTCCACCTGCAGAGCCGCACACTAGATATATAATACCCTGCACCTACCTCCACCTGCAGAGCCGCACACTAGATATATAATACCCTGCACCTACCTCCACCTGCAGAGCCGCACACTAGATATATAATACCCTGCACCTACCTCCACCTGCAGAGCCGCACACTAGATATATAATACCCTGCACCTACCTCCACCTGCAGAGCCGCACACTAGATATATAATACCCTGCACCTACCTCCACCTGCAGAGCCGCACACTAGATATATAATACCCTGCACCTACCTCCTCCTGCAGAGCCGCACACTAGATATATAATACCCTGCACCTACCTCCACCTGCAGAGCCGCACACTAGATATATAATACCCTGCACCTACCTCCACCTGCAGAGCCGCACACTAGATATATAATACCCTGCACCTACCTCCACCTGCAGAGCCGCACACTAGATATATAATACCCTGCACCTACCTCCACCTGCAGAGCCGCACACTAGATATATAATACCCTGCACCTACCTCCACCTGCAGAGCCGCACACTAGATATATAATACCCTGCACCTACCTCCACCTGCAGAGCCGCACACTAGATATATAATACCCTGCACCTACCTCCTCCTGCAGAGCCGCACACTAGATATATAATACCCTGCACCTACCTCCACCTGCAGAGCCGCACACTAGATATATAATACCTGCACCTACCTCCACCTGCAGAGCCGCACACTAGATATATAATACCCTGCACCTACCTCCACCTGCAGAGCCGCACACTAGATATATAATACCTGCACCTACCTCCACCTGCAGAGCCGCACACTAGATATATAATACCCTGCACCTACCTCCACCTGCAGAGCCGCACACTAGATATATAATACCCTGCACCTACCTCCACCTGCAGAGCCGCACACTAGATATATAATACCCTGCACCTACCTCCACCTGCAGAGCCGCACACTAGATATATAATACCCTGCACCTACCTCCACCTGCAGAGCCGCACACTAGATATATAATACCCTGCACCTACCTCCACCTGCAGAGCCGCACACTAGATATATAATACCCTGCACCTACCTCCACCTGCAGAGCCGCACACTAGATATATAATACCCTGCACCTACCTCCACCTGCAGAGCCGCACACTAGATATATAATACCCTGCACCTACCTCCACCTGCAGAGCCGCACACTAGATATATAATACCCTGCACCTACCTCCACCTGCAGAGCCGCACACTAGATATATAATACCCTGCACCTACCTCCACCTGCAGAGCCGCACACTAGATATATAATACCCTGCACCTACCTCCACCTGCAGAGCCGCACACTAGATATATAATACCCTGCACCTACCTCCACCTGCAGAGCCGCACACTAGATATATAATACCCTGCACCTACCTCCACCTGCAGAGCCGCACACTAGATATATAATACCCTGCACCTACCTCCACCTGCAGAGCCGCACACTAGATATATAATACCCTGCACCTACCTACCCTCCACCCTGCAGAGCCCGCACCACTAGATATATAATACCCTGCACCTACGCTCCACCTGCAGAGCCGCACACTAGATATATAATACCCCTGCCCCACCTACCTCCACCTGCAGAGCCGCCACACTACGATATATAATACCCCTGCACCCTACCCTCCCCAACCCACTGCCAACGCACGCCACGCAGCCGCCACACTAGATATATAAATACCCTGCACCTACCTCCACCTGCAGAGCCGCACACTAGATAATATAATACCCTGCACCTACCCTCACCTGCAGAGCCGCACACTAGATATATAATACCCTGCACCTACTCACCTGCAGAAGCCGCACCTAGCATAGATATATAAATACCCTGCACCTACCTCCACCTGCAGAGCGCACACTAGATATATAATACCCTGCACCTACTCCCACATGCAGAGCCGCACACTAGATATATAATACCCTGCACCTACCTCCACCTGCAGAGCCGCACACTAGATATATAATACCCTGCACCTACCTCCACCTGCAGAGCCGCACACTAGATATATAATACCCTGCACCTACCTCCACCTGCAGAGCCGCACACTAGATATATAATACCCTGCACCTACCTCCACCTGCAGAGCCGCACACTAGATATATAATCACCCTGCACCTACCTCCACTGCAGAGCCGCACACTAGATATATAATACCCTGCACCTACCTCCACCTGCAGAGCCGCACACTAGATATATAATACCCTGCAACCTACCTCTCACCTGCAGAGCCGCACACTAGATATATAATACCCTGCACCTACCTCACCTGCAGAGCCGCACACTAGATATATAATACCCTGCACCTACCTCCACCCTGCAGAGCCGCACTTAGATATATATACCTGCACTACCTCCACCTGCAGAGCCGCACACTAGATATATAATACCCTGCACCTACCTCCACCTGCAGAGCCGCACACTAGATATATAATACCTGCACCTACCTCCACCTGCAGAGCCGCACACTAGATATATAATACCCTGCACCTACCTCCAACCTGCAGAGCCGCTACACTAGATAATAATACCCTGCACCTACCTCCACCTGCAGAGCCGTACACTAGATATATAATACCCTGCACCTACCTCCACCTGCAGAGCCGCACACTAGATATATAATACCCTGCACCTACCTCCCACCTGCAGAGCCGCACACTAGATATATAATACCCTGCACTACCTCCACCTGCAGAGCCGACACACTAGATATATAATACCCTGCACCTACCTCCACCTGCAGAGCCGCACACTAGATATATAATACCCTGCACCTACCTCCACCTGCAGAGCCGCACACTAGGATATCATAATACCCTGCACCTACCTCCACCTGCAGAGCCGCACACTAGATATATAATACCCTGCACCTACCTCCACCTGCAGAGCCGCACACTAGATATATAATACCCTGCACCTACCTCCACCTGCAGAGCCGCACACTAGATATATAATACCCTGCACCTACCTCCACCTGCAGAGCCGCACACTAGATATATAATACCCTGCACCTACCTCCACCTGCAGAGCCGCACACTAGATATATAATACCCTGCACCTACCTCCACCTGCAGAGCCGCACACTAGATATCATAATACCGCTGCACCTACCTCCACCCTGCAGAGCCGCACACTAGATATATAATACCCTGCACCTACCTCCACCTGCAGAGCCGCACACTAGATATATAATACCCCTGCACCTACCTCCACCTGCAGAGCCGCACACTAGATATATAATACCCTGCACCTACCTCCTCCTGCAGAGCCGCACACTAGATATATAATACCCTGCACCTACCTCCACCTGCAGAGCCGCACACTAGATATATAATACCTGCACCTACCTCACCCTGCAGAGCCGCACACTAGATATATAATACCCTGCACCTACCTCCACCTGCAGAGCCGCACACTAGATATATAATACCCTGCACCTACCTCCACCTGCAGAGCCGCACACTAGATATCATAATACCCTGCACCTACCTCCACCTGCAGAGCCGCACACTAGATATATAATACCCTGCACCTACCTCCTCCTGCAGAGCCGCACACTAGATATATAATACCCTGCACCTACCTCCACCTGCAGAGCCGCACACTAGATATATAATAACCTGCACCTACCTCCACCTGCAGAGCCGCACACTAGATATATAATACCCTGCACCTACCTCCACCTGCAGAGCCGCACACTAGATATATAATACCCTGCACCTACCTCCACCTGCAGAGCCGCACACTAGATATATAATACCCTGCACCTACCTCCACCTGCAGAGCCGCACACTAGATATATAATACCCTGCACCTACCTCCACCTGCAGAGCCGCACACTAGATATATAATACCCTGCACCTACCTCCTCCTGCAGAGCCGCACACTAGATATATAATACCCTGCACCTACCTCCACCTGCAGAGCCGCACACTAGATATATAATACCCTGCACCTACCTCCACCTGCAGAGCCGCACACTAGATATATAATACCCTGCACCTACCTCCACCTGCAGAGCCGCACACTAGATATATAATACCCTGCACCTACCTCCACCTGCAGAGCCGCACACTAGATATATAATACCCTGCACCTACCTCCACCTGCAGAGCCGCACACTAGATATATAATACCCTGCACCTACCTCCACCTGCAGAGCCGCACACTAGATATATAATACCCTGCACCTACCTCCACCTGCAGAGCCGCACACTAGATATATAATACCCTGCACCTACCTCCACCTGCAGAGCCGCACACTAGATATATAATACCCTGCACCTACCTCCACCTGCAGAGCCGCACACTAGATATATAATACCCTGCACCTACCTCCACCTGCAGAGCCGCACACTAGATATATAATACCCTGCACCTACCTCCACCTGCAGAGCCGCACACTAGATATATAATACCCTGCACCTACCTCCACCTGCAGAGCCGCACACTAGATATATAATACCCTGCACCTACCTCATCCTGCAGAGCCGCACACTAGATATATAATACCCTGCACCTACCTCCACCTGCAGAGCCGCACACTAGATATATAATACCCTGCACCTACCTCCACCTGCAGAGCCGCACACTAGATATATAATACCCTGCACCTACCTCCACCTGCAGAGCCGCACACTAGATATATAATACCCTGCACCTACCTCCACCTGCAGAGCCGCACACTAGATATATAATACCCTGCACCTACCTCCACCTGCAGAGCCGCACACTAGATATATAATACCCTGCACCTACCTCCACCTGCAGAGCCGCACACTAGATATATAATACCCTGCACCTACCTCCACCTGCAGAGCCGCACACTAGATATATAATACCCTGCACCTACCTCCACCTGCAGAGCCGCACACTAGATATATAATACCCTGCACCTACCTCCACCTGCAGAGCCGCACACTAGATATATAATACCCTGCACCTACCTCCACCTGCAGAGCCGCACACTAGATATATAATACCCTGCACCTACCTCCACCTGCAGAGCCGCACACTAGATATATAATACCCTGCACCTACCTCCACCTGCAGAGCCGCACACTAGATATATAATACCCTGCACCTACCTCCACCTGCAGAGCCGCACACTAGATATATAATACCCTGCACCTACCTCCACCTGCAGAGCCGCACACTAGATATATAATACCCTGCACCTACCTCCACCTGCAGAGCCGCACACTAGATATATAATACCCTGCACCTACCTCCACCTGCAGAGCCGCACACTAGATATATAATACCCTGCACCTACCTCCACCTGCAGAGCCGCACACTAGATATATAATACCCTGCACCTACCTCCACCTGCAGAGCCGCACACTAGATATATAATACCCTGCACCTACCTCCACCTGCAGAGCCGCACACTAGATATATAATACCCTGCACCTACCTCCACCTGCAGAGCCGCACACTAGATATATAATACCCTGCACCTACCTCCACCTGCAGAGCCGCACACTAGATATATAATACCCTGCACCTACCTCCACCTGCAGAGCCGCACACTAGATATATAATACCCTGCACCTACCTCCACCTGCAGAGCCGCACACTAGATATATAATACCCTGCACCTACCTCCACCTGCAGAGCCGCACACTAGATATATAATACCCTGCACCTACCTCCACCTGCAGAGCCGCACACTAGATATATAATACCCTGCACCTACCTCCACCTGCAGAGCCGCACACTAGATATATAATACCCTGCACCTACCTCCACCTGCAGAGCCGTACACTAGATATATAATACCCTGCACCTACCTCCACCTGCAGAGCCGTACACTAGATATATAATACCCTGCACCTACCTCCTCCTGCAGAGCCGTACACTAGATATATAATACCCTGCACCTACCTCCACCTGCAGAGCCGCACACTGGATATATAATACCCTGCACCTACCTCCACCTGCAGAGCCGCACACTAGATATATAATACCCTGCACCTACCTCCACCTGCAGAGCCGCACACTAGATATATAATACCCTGCACCTACCTCCACCTGCAGAGCCGCACACTAGATATATAATACCCTGCACCTACCTCCACCTGCAGAGCCGCACACTAGATATATAATACCCTGCACCTACCTCCACCTGCAGAGCCGCACACTAGATATATAATACCCTGCACCTACCTCCACCTGCAGAGCCGCACACTAGATATATAATACCCTGCACCTACCTCCACCTGCAGAGCCGCACACTAGATATATAATACCCTGCACCTACCTCCACCTGCAGAGCCGCACACTAGATATATAATACCCTGCACCTACCTCCACCTGCAGAGCCGCACACTAGATATATAATACCCTGCACCTACCTCCACCTGCAGAGCCGCACACTAGATATATAATACCCTGCACCTACCTCCACCTGCAGAGCCGCACACTAGATATATAATACCCTGCACCTACCTCCACCTGCAGAGCCGCACACTAGATATATAATAACCTGCACCTACCTCCACCTGCAGAGCCGCACACTAGATATATAATACCCTGCACCTACCTCCACCTGCAGAGCCGCACACTAGATATATAATACCCTGCACCTACCTCCACCTGCAGAGCCGCACACTAGATATATGGCTGCTCTGTGCTTACAGGACCTGTGATGATGTCACATGGAGGGGAGGAGTCAGGGTCACATGATCAGCTCCTCAGTGTATTAGTGATGGGAAATCTAATTCATTTAGTTGAGTATTTCTCTCCTGTGAGGAGCGGACAGGAAAAGCATCATGTGACCTGTGAACTAAACTATAAACGAACTATATGAGCTATATACGAACTATATGAGCTGCTGAACTAAATGTTCTATTGAGAATGAATCAGGACGGCCTAGTTCAATCTGATGCATCTCACTGAGCCCAGCAGCGCCCCCTGTGGTAGTGTAGAGTACTGACTCATAATGAATGTGTATGAGGGAGCCCAGCAGCGCCCCCTGTGGTAGTGTAGAGTACTGACTCATAATGAATGTGTATGAGGGAGCCCAGCAGCGCCCCCTGTGGTAGTGTAGAGTACTGACTCATAATGAATGTGTATGAGGGAGCCCAGCAGCGCCCCCTGTGGTAGTGTAGAGTACTGACTCATAATGAATGTGTATGAGGGAGCCCAGCAGCGCCCCCTGTGGTAGTGTAGAGTACTGACTCATAATGAATGTGTATGAGGGAGCCCAGCAGCGCCACCTGTGGTAGTGTAGAGTACTGACTCATAATGAATGTGTATGAGGGAGCCCAGCAGCGCCCCCTGTGGTAGTGTAGAGTACTGACTCATAATGAATGTGTATGAGGGAGCCCAGCAGCGCCCCCTGTGGTAGTGTAGAGTACTGACTCATAATGAATGTGTATGAGGGAGCCCAGCAGCGCCACCTGTGGTAGTGTAGAGTACTGACTCATAATGAATGTGTGTGAGGGAGCCCAGCAGCGCCACCTGTGGTAGTGTAGAGTACTGACTCATAATGAATGTGTATGAGGGAGCCCAGCAGCGCCCCCTGTGGTAGAGTACTGACTCATAATGAATGTGTATGAGGGAGCCCAGCAGCGCCCCCTGTGGTAGTGTAGAGTACTGACTCATAATGAATGTGTATGAGGGAGCCCAGCAGCGCCCCCTGTGGTAGTGTAGAGTACTGACTCATAATGAATGTGTATGAGGGAGCCCAGCAGCGCCCCCTGTGGTAGTGTAGAGTACTGACTCATAATGAATGTGTATGAGGGAGCCCAGCAGCGCCACCTGTGGTAGTGTAGAGTACTGACTCATAATGAATGTGTGTGAGGGAGCCCAGCAGCGCCACCTGTGGTAGTGTAGAGTACTGACTCATAATGAATGTGTATGAGGGAGCCCAGCAGCGCCCCCTGTGGTAGAGTACTGACTCATAATGAATGTGTATGAGGGAGCCCAGCAGCGCCCCCTGTGGTAGTGTAGAGTACTGACTCATAATGAATGTGTATGAGGGAGCCCAGCAGCGCCCCCTGTGGTAGTGTAGAGTACTGACTCATAATGAATGTGTATGAGGGAGCCCAGCAGCGCCCCCTGTGGTAGTGGAGTACTGACCCATAATGAATGTGTATGAGGGAGCCCAGCAGCGCCACCTGTGGTAGTGTAGAGTACTGACTCATAATGAATGTGTATGAGGAAGCTGAGGAGCAGTTCAGCAGCCACCATTTTGAGAACAGAACAGGAGCCAGTGGAAAAGATTTTAACAAGACTGATCTTCTAGGCTCCAGGAGGCTGCTCCTCTACAGGAGGCTGCTCCTCTACAGGAGGGTGATCCTCTACAGGAGGCTGATCCTATCACACAGACAGGTGAGGGGCATGAACCATACACAGAAAAACTCTCTTATACACACATGCAGTGCTGGCCAAAAGTATTGGCACCCCTGCAATTCTGTCAGAGAATACTCAGTTTCTTCTTGAAAATGATTGCAATCACAAATTCTTTGTTATTATCTTCATTTATTTTGCTTGCAATGAAAAAACACAAAAGAGAATGAAACAAAATCAAATCATTGATCATTTCACACAAAACTCCAAAAATGGGCCATACAAAAGTATTGGCACCCTTAGCCTAATACTTGGTTGCACAACCTTTAGCCAAAATAACTGTTAACAACCGCTTCCGGTGACCATCAATGAGTTTCTTACAATGCTCTGCTGGAATTTTAGACCATTCTTCTTTGGCAAACTGCTCCAGATCCCTGAGATGTGAAGGGTGCCTTCTCCAAACTGCCATTGTGAGATCTCTCCACAGGTGTTCTATGGGGTTCAGGTCTGGACTCATTGCTGGCCACTTTAGTAGTCTCCAGTGCTTTCTCTCAAACCATTTTCTAGTGCTTTTTGAAGTGTGTTTTGGGTCATTGTCCTGTTGGAAGACCCATGACCTCTGAGGGAGACCCAGCTTTCTCACACTGGGCCCTACAGTATGCTGCAAAATTTGTTGGTAGTCTTCAGACTTCATAATGCCATGTACACGATCAAGCAGTCCAGTGGCAGAGGCAGCAAAGCAACCCCAAAACATCAGGGAACCTCGCCATGTTTGACTGTAGACCGTGTTCTTTTCTTTGAATGCCTCTTTTTTTCCCTGTAAACTCTATGTTGATGGCTTTTCCCAAAAATCTCTACTTTTGTCTCATCTGGCCAGAGAACATTCTTCCAAAATGTTTTAGGCTTTCTCAGGAAAGTTTTGGCAAACTCCAGCCTGGCTTTTTTATGTCTCGGGGTAAGAAGTGGGATCTTCCTGGGTATCCTACCATACAGTCCCTTTTCATTCAGACGCCGACGGATAGTACGGGTTGACACTGTTGTACCCTCGGACTGCAGGGCAGCTTGAACTTGTTTGGATGTTAGTCGAGGTTCTTTATCCACCATCCGCACAATCTTGTGATGAAATCTCTCGGCAATTTTTCTTTTCCTTCCACATCTAGGGAGGTTAGCCACAGTGCCATGGGCTTTAAAGGGAACCAATCATCAGGATTTTCGTGTATAAGCTGCAGCCAGTGCAGCACTGGCACGCTCAGGCACATTGTGTACATACCATCAGGGGGCAGCTCGGGTGTTTAGGCAGTGAAATTCATCTTTATAAAGTTTGAAATTTCATGCACTTTTTGATTGACGTGTGCACCTCTCTGTTAATGTCCGGGCGGGTTATGCAGGAGTTCCCCGCCCCCCCACCAGCCTGTTCCTCCCTCTCTCCTGATGTCCGGGCGGGTTATGCACGTGTTCCCCGCCCCCCCTGTTCCTCCCTCCGGCTGTATGTAAATATCTAATCTTCAGAAACATGGCGCCGGAGTGGGCCTCTGCGCACAGCGCTTATCTCCAGCGCCATGTTTTTGAAGCCCGCATTACAGCTTGGTGTCTGCAGACTGCAGAACAGCTGATCGGAGGACGCGATATCACTGCCGTGACCGGGTCTCGCAGCACTGCCGTCACGGGGTCATGTGAGTCCATTGTGAACTTACCTCACCTGACCCCCGATGTCGCTGGCTGGCTGCTGTCCTGGCCCGGTGTCCTGAGGCGGCACGTCATCATAGCTACAGCTGATCGCGTCCTCTGATCAGCTGTTCTGCAGTCTGCAGACACCAAGCTGTGTAATGCGGGCTTCAGAAA
Organism: Anomaloglossus baeobatrachus; assembly: GCF_048569485.1. Classification (NCBI taxonomy): domain Eukaryota; kingdom Metazoa; phylum Chordata; class Amphibia; order Anura; family Aromobatidae; genus Anomaloglossus; species Anomaloglossus baeobatrachus. Next base: position 84,648 of record NW_027445164.1, on the reverse strand, counting down.
CATGGCGCCGGAGATAAGCGCTATGCGCAGAGGCCCACTCCGGCGCCATGTTTCTGAAGATTAAATATTTACATACAGCTAGAGGGAGGGAGGAACAGGCAGCGCGGGGGGGCGGGGAACACGTGCATAACCCGCCCGGACATCAGGACAGAGGGAGGAACAGGCTGGTGGGGGGGCCGGGAAATTCCTGCATAACCCGCCCGGACATTAACAGAGAGGTGCACACGTCAATCAAAAAGTGCACGAAATTTCAAACTTTATAAAGATGAATTTCACTGACTAAACACCCGAGCTGCCCCCTGATGGTATGTACACACTGTGCATGATAGTGCCAGCACTGCACTGGCTGCAGCTTATACACGAAAATCCTGATGGTTGGTTCCCTTTAAACTTCTTGATGACACTGTGCACCGTAGACACAGGAATTTTCAGGTCTTTGGAGATGGACTTGTAGCCTTGAGATTGCTCATGCTTCCTCAAAATTTGGATTCTCAAGTCCTCAGACAGTTCTTTGGTCTTCTTTCTTTTCTCCATGCTCAATGTGGTACACACAAGGACACAGGACAGAGGTTCAGTCAACTTTAATCCATGTCAACTGGCTGCAAGTGTGATTTAGTTATTGCCAACACCTGTTAGGTGCCACAGGTAAGTTACAGGTGCTGTTATTACACAAATTAGAGAGCATCACATGATTTTTCAAACAGTGCCAATACTTTTGTCCACCCCTTTTTATGTTTGGTGTGGAATTATATCCAATTTGGCTTTATGACAGTTTTTTTTTTATTTAAGACAAATTAAATGAAGATAATAATACCAAAGAATTTGTGATTGCAATAATTTTCAAGAAGAAACTGAGTATTATCTGACAGAATTGCAGGGGTGCCAATACTTTTAGCCAGCACTGTATGAGCTGTGTCTGTCTACTTTGCAATTTCAGTTTTTATTATTATTACTATTCTATTTGTATTTGATGTGTGGTATAGTGTCACTACCTCCTTTTCCAGCATCAGGAGCTATAAGGAGCCAGTGTGAGAGCAGGAGCCTCCTGGAGCTGTAGAGGGTCACTGTCTCCTCACATTTGCTGTTTACTTCATAATGAATAATCTCTGTCAGGATGGTGACTACATGAACTAGTTCACTCTGAAGATTAGTTCATTTTGAACTACTCACTCACGAACTACCCATCACTACAGTGTATGCAGGGCTCTGCTGTGCTGGGTGTCATGGTGCTGGGTGAGGGGAGGTTATGTCAGGGGGTCACAGTGAGGTAATGGAGGCTGTATGTAGACAGGACACATCCTGGAAGCCGTGGACGGACATGGAGCAGATATCCTGGAAATCCAGGGATGAGCAGTGAAGTCTGAGGGGGCAGTGGCCACAGCTGCTTCTAGATTGTTCCAGAACTATTTACCCCGGCCACAGTAAGCGACGAAGCTAAAGTTGGTTTCTTATTCGGCAGTTTCTTATTCGGCAATTTAGTATTTTCAGTTTTTTACACATTTAACAACACAAATAACACATCACAATAATACAATACAATGCACTGATGCCCTAATATAAATACACTCAAAATCAGCTGCGAATATTATAAAACTGGCAAAAAAAATGGGCATCAAAGCATGTTAGTGAAAGGGTAAAATGGCTTTAGGCCACTGATCTAACACCATAAATGCATATCTAGTGACGCCCCTATTCAAACTCAAGTGACTCCAGCCTGGCCCAAAGGGGTTCTGGGCATCAGAACTGGCATCAAAGTGGACAAACTCCCAGTTTTCACAGATTTGAATAAGTAACTGGTGTTTTTGAGGGGTTAAATGGCTTTGGGCCACTGATCTCACACCACATTTACATACCCAGTGATGCCACACATCAAATTCAGATCACTCCAGCCTGGCCCAAACAGGTTCTGGGCATCAGAACTGGCATCAAAGTGGGCAAAACCCCAGTTTTCACAGATTTGAATAAGTAACTGGTGTTTTTGAGGGGTTAAATGGCTTTGGGCCACTGATCTCACACCACATTTACATACCTAGTGATGCCACACATCAAATTCAGATCACTCCAGCCTGGCCCAAACAGGTTCTGGGCATCAGAACTGGCATCAAAGTGGGAAAAATCCCAGGTTTTCACAGATTTGAATAAGTAACGGGTGTTTTGGAGGGGTTAAATGGCTTTGGGCCACTTATATCTTGCCATAAGTGCATATCTAGTGATTCCACACATCAAATTCATGTTACTCCAGCCTGGCCCAAATGGGCTCTGGGCAGGGCCGGCTCCAGGTTTTTGTGGGCCCTGGGTGAAAGTGTCTCAGTAGGCCCCATCCACACAGAGACATGCACAGATACATACACATACAGGCATACGTACACATGTATATTTAAAGAGAAATTCACAAAAACACATATAAATAGACATAAATCTAGACACAGTCATATACACTGACATACGAGCAAAGCTTGGTGTAAATTTGTAACTCGGTTTACGAGAAAGCTTTGCTGTACGAGCAAAATACTCACCGCACACACTTCCGGTCCCGTACATGCACCGCGCTCTGACCCGCTCTTGCAGTCCACACAAACACACACAAGCGCACACACACACACACATTATGCTCACCTTACCTTCCGTTCCCTCGCCAGCCTCCTGGAAATTGCATGTAACGGGTAACCATCGCGACCGATGCCAGACCTTCCGCTCCCAGTGCGCTGACATCAAAGGCAGGAGCCGCTTGCCTCTGATTGGTCAGAGCGCTGCCTTTGAGTAGTGGCTGACAGCAGAAGGTCCTCTGTTGTCGCGATGCTTGACGATACACATGCTGTTGCGGCGAACTAAAAGACCCAGGAGGTCGGCGATGGAACGGAAGGTACACATATTATGCTCACCTTACCTACCGTTCCATCGCCGGCCTCATTATTTTTGTAGTTCGCCGATACAGGATGTGTATCCGGTAACCATCAGCGACAAGGGAGGAACTTCCACTGCCAGCCGCTACTCAAAGGCAGCGCGCTGGCCAATCAGAGGCAAGCGGCTCCTGCCTTTGACGTCAGCGCGCTGGGATCGGAAGGTCCGGCATCGGTCGCCTTGGTTACCAGATACACATCCCGTACCGGCGAACTACAAGATCCAGCAGGCCAGCAATGGAACGGAAGGTAAGATAAGCATAATATGTGCGTGCGTGCGTGCGTGCTTGTGTGTGTTTGTGTGTGTTTGTACGTGGGTGGAATGACACAATAGGGGACCAGGATGGGACATTTAACAAGTTGTGGAACAAATTGTTTGCATTGCAATGATTTCCTATGGAAATCTTGCTTTGCTGAATGAGTAACTTGGCTAACAAGCACACTCCCAGAACGGATTGTTCTCGTTGACCAAGGTTCCACTGTATTTCTAATATTGGGAAGCCGGCAACAGCCTCATTCACATCCCCCACTTGTCTCCATCCAGCTCCTCCTGGGCATGTGTCTGTGCCACGCTGATTGGTGGCAGTCACTAACAGACATGGCCGCACATAAAGCACACTGACACTGCTGTATATACATCACAAGAGAGGCTGGGGACATACACATTCCTGGGGGGCATACATATTACTGAGTAAAGGGGTATACAGCAATGGAGGGGCACACAGCTCAAGAGTAGGGCATACAGCTCTACAGGGGGGCATTGGCTCTGAGGTGGGGGGGACAAACAGCTCTGAGGTTGGGGGTGACATGCAGCTCTGGGGGTATACAGCTCTAAGGTGGGGGGTGACATACAACTCTGGGTGTCTACAGCACTGGGTTTGGGGTTCATACAGCACCGTGGTGGAGGGGACATACAACTCTGGGGGTATTGTAGAATGCGCCCCCAAAGTCCTCCATATGGTGTTATGAAGCCCCAATTGTCCTCCATATAATATTATGTAGCCCTCGTATAGTATTATGCAGCCCCCATATTGCACTATGCAGCCCCCATATGGCACTATGCAGCCCCCATATGGCACTATGCAGCCCCCATATGGAACTATGGTATGAGGAGGAGATGGCACTGCTTGGAGATGAGGCCACCATAGAAGATAAGAGGGAGGCTGTTCGCGGAGCTAAGGAGAGAGCATTGCTGGAGGGGAGCCTCGCTGTGGAAGCAGCTAAAAGCTCCAGACAGACTGTAATCACAGCATCCACCATGAGGGAAGTCCCAAGAGTGCCCCACAAGGACTTTAAGCTATTTAATGAAGCTGCAGGTGACATTGAGGGCTTCTTCCAGGACTTAGAGTGTGACGCCCCTGGACTATCAGGTCCCCGGTCGCAGGGGATCGTGGCAAGGGGCACAGAACTGTCGAGGAGGACAGCTGGCGGCCTTGCACCATCACCGGGCTGGGGCCAAGGCACGACGGGGTACGTGGACCCTAGGTCAGGGAGTAGCTCCAAGCAACCTGACAATTTACCCGGGGAGAACGGAACCTTCAAAATCCGTTCCCAACCACTCCAGTATCAGGGTACTAGCGCAACGAGGGGGATAGGACTTTCCACTAAAAATGGTCCAGAAAATCCCATGCGTGAACCCTGAGAGCAAGCTCCCACACTTAGCCATAGTGGGAAGCGGGACCTGGCAAGTTTCACACTACCGTGACCACCAGAGAAGTAAACTTAGTGCCAGGAGGCAGGTCACAGACCACCAAGCAACACCATCGGGGACGTAACCCAAACTAGCTCCCCTCAGTGGCAGCGGTGTCCAGAACTTTGGTTTACCCAGTTGTCGGTGTCAGCTTAATGGACTGAGTGAGTACGCAAGTGACCCCTGCATCCCACGGCCTTCCCCTCTCACCGAGTCCCGGGGTATCCGCCCTATCCATGGAGGGTCCCAACACCTGGCTGCCCCTGTCATCACCCCGGGTACTCCCCAACGGCAGCGGTGGTATCCACCTCTAGTTACCGCATACCATGGGTGGAGTCAAGAACTCTAACTATTCCCTGTAAATATTCCCCTTCATTTGAGTGGCCGCACAACCCCCGGGTACAGAGACCCTCGAGCCACCAAGCACCCGGATCCGAGCAGCCCGGCTCACGAACATCAATGCCGATTAATGGAAGTCCCTCAAATAGTGAGATATTAGTTTATATTTTGGCCCAAAATATGTAAGCTCGCAATCCGTTCGTCAAGGATTCTCACACTTGCGAGTCCCTACACTGAATTAGTTAGAAAAACCCATTAGAAAAACCACATTTTTTTGATATAGTTCTTTGTGGTTTTTCTAACTAATTCAGTGTAGGGACTCGCAAGTGTGAGAATCCTTGACGAACGGATTGCGAGCTTACATATTTTGGGCCAAAATATAAACTAATATCTCACTATTTGAGGTATGGCACATTTTATCCATTTTTGCAGGATGTGTGTGGACCTTTTGAATTCAGGTTGTTAAATGGTGAGCCTGTCATGTGTTATTATTATTATTATTATTATTTATTATTATAGCGCCATTTATTCCATGGCGCTTTACAAGTGAAGGAGGGTATACGTACAACAATCATTAACAGTACAAGACAGACTGGTATAGGAGGAGAGAGGACCCTGCCCGCGAGGGCTCACAGTCTACAGGGAATGGGTGATGGTACAATAGGTGAGGACAGAGCTGGTTGCGCAGTGGTCTACTGGGCTGAGGGCTATTGTAGGTTGTAGGCTTGTTGGAAGAGGTGGGTCTTGAGGTTCCTCTTGAAGCTTTTCACGGTAGTGGAGAGTCTGATGTGCTGAGGTAGAGCGTTCCAGAGTATGGGGGATGCACGGGAGAAATCTTGTACACGATTGTGGGAAGAGGAGATAAGAGAGGAGCAGAGAAGGAGATCTTGTGAGGATCTAAGGTTGCGTGCAGGTAGGTACTGGGAGACTAGGTCACAGATGTAGGGAGGAGACAGGTTGTGCATGGCTTTGTATGTCATGGTTAATGTTTTGAACTGGAGTCGTTGGGCGATGGGAAGCCAGTGAAGGGATTGGCAGAGTGGCGAGGCTGGGGAGTAGCGAGGGGAGAGGTGGATTAAGCGGGCTGCAGAGTTTAGGATAGATTGGAGGGGTGCAAGAGTGTTGGAAGGGAGGCCAGAGAGCAGGAGGTTGCAGTAGTCGAGGCGGGAGATGATGAGGGCATGCACTAATGTTTTTGAAGATTCTTGGTTAAGAAAAGCACGGATCCGGGAGATATTTTTGAGTTGAGTTGAGTTGTAATCGGCATGAGTTGAAGAGGGCTTGGATGTGTGTTATGTACTCATAGTGCTAACTGACCCGCCTGGACCTGGTGTTGTGCGTCATTTATAGGCCATTATTCAGACACTGTGCGTCTCGTGTATCCGTGCGAGATGCACCTATATAGTGCTGTTTTGCCCGCCTGACCTGGGTTTCTGGCGTCATTTATAGGTCACAGTTCAGACACTGTGCATTTCACTCATTATATGATGGGCTCCCAGTGCAAGCCTTATTAGTGTGCATGTCTTATGCTAAGCAGCCGCCCCTCCCCCCTAGTGTGGAGGTTGAGTGGCTGTGACATCAGCATCTTGCACCTTGGCTGCAGCGATCTTTATGAGGAAGGCTCACCACATTCTGTGTGTGCACATATCATTTGTCTTGGCTCCTTTTTGGGGACTTTTGTGTCCTCAGGATTTGTAAAGGGACACAATATTCCCTCTATCATGTTAGAGGCGCCTATTCCTGTCCGTGTTGTTAATGGAACTATGTTGTCTGACTCCATTACATTGAGGACAGTTCCCTTGCGCCTTTCCCTGTCTCAGGGTCACATAGAGGAGATTTCTTTTCTTGTTTTGCCTGAGGGTATAGACGACGTCCTTCTGGGTCTCCCATGGCTTAGGACTCATGCGCCTCACATTGACTGGGAGTCTGACAGCATTATTAGTTGGGGTTCGAAATGTCAGTCCCGATGTCTTCCCTTACCACCTAAGGTCATTACGGTTGCATCTACTGATCTCTCTCCCATACATACACCCTATCTGGATTTCGCTGACGTGTTCTCCAAACAGGGTGCTGAGGTTCTTCCACCCCATAGGCCGAATGACTGTGCCATAGACCTTATCCCAGGTTCGGTTCCACCTAAAGGCAGGGTTTACCCCCTGTCGATACCTGAGTCGGAGGCCATGTCGACCTATATAAGAGAGAGTTTAGAGAAGGGGTTCATTCGTAAGTCTGTCTCTCCCGCGGGAGCTGGGTTTTTCTTTGTTCGGAAGAAAGAGGGTGATTTGCGTCCCTGCATAGATTACAGGGGTCTCAATGCAATCACAATAAAGAACAAATACCCATTACCTTTAATTTCGGAGCTCTTTGACAGACTGAGAGGAGCTCAAGTTTTTACGAAGTTGGATCTGCGGGGTGCGTATAACTTGGTACGAATTCGAAAGGGTGACGAATGGAAGACTGCTTTTAACACCCGAGACTGTCACTATGAATACCTCGTCATGCCTTTTGGGTTATGTAATGCACCCGCAGTATTTCAGGACTTCGTAAACGATGTGTTCAGGGATTTACTGTTATCCTCAGTAGTGGTGTATCTGGACGACATCCTGATTTTTTTCTCCTGATCTGGAGACTCATCGTCAGGATGTCGTTCGTGTCCTTTCCCGTTTAAGGGAGCACTCATTGTTTGCTAAACTAGAGAAATGTGTATTCGAGCAGTCCTCATTGCCTTTTTTGGGTTACATTATCTCACAAGAGGGCCTGGCTATGGATCCTGCGAAGCTCTCTGCTGTCCTGCAATGGTCCAAACCTCATTCCTTGAAGGCGGTGCAACGCTTCTTAGGATTCATAAATTATTACAGGCAGTTCATACCCCATTTTTCTACTTTGGTGGCCCCTTTGGTGGCCTTGACTAAGAAAGGTGCTAATCCCAAAGCCTGGTCTACTGAGACATCTCAGGCTTTTGAGGCAGTAAAAAGACACTTTTCAACTGCTCCCATTCTTCAAAGACCCGATGAGAGTAAGCCCTTCCTCTTAGAGGTTGATGCCTCTTCAGTGGGTGCTGGTGCGGTCTTGTATCAAAAGAACGGTGCAGGTAGAAAAAGGCCGTGTTTCTTCTTTGCGAAAACCTTTTCACCGGCAGAGAGAAACTATACCATTGGGGATAGGGAACTGCTCGCCTTGAGATTAGCCTTGGAGGAGTGGCGTCACTTGCTGGAAGGAGCGAAACATCCTTTCCAGGTCTATACAGACCATAAGAATCTGACGTACTTACAAACCGCTCAGCGCCTGAATCCTCGCCAAGCCCGCTGGTCCTTGTTTTTCTCCCTCTTTCACTTCTCCATCAACTATCTGTCTGGGAGTAAGAATAACAAGGCAGACGCCCTGTCTCGCTCTATGCTTTCTACCCAGGAAGAGATTGACGAACCTCGTCTTATCCTTCCCTCCAGGGTTTTTCATACGCTCTCCCCTGTGACGTTAGACCAAATCCCACCGGGCAAGACCTTTGTTCCGCCTGATCGACAGAATGATATACTGTCATGGGCCCACACCTCAAAGGTGGGTGGGCATTTTGGTATTAGGCGGACACGAGAGTTACTGGAGAGGTGGTATTGGTGGCCACACTTAGCCAGCCACGTCAAGAGATATGTCGGTTCCTGCTACTCGTGTGCTCGCAACCGTCCATCACGGCAGAGACCGGCTGGGCTCTTGCATCCTTTACCAGTGCCAGATAGACCATGGGAGGTGGTAGGCATGGACTTTGTGGGTGATCTTCCATGTTCACAGGGACATAGATTTGTGTGGGTCATTACGGACCATTTCTCCCGGATGGTTCATCTCGTACCGTTATCGAGAATCCCATCTTCCAGGGTACTAGCCAAACTTTTCCTCAAGCATGTCTTTAGGCTTCACGGGATGCCAGATCGTATCATTTGTGATAGAGGCCCGCAATTTACTTCCCGTTTCTGGCGAGATCTTTGTAGCCTTCTGCAAATTGAGTTGAATCTCTCTTCGGCATACCATCCGGAGACCAATGGTTTGGTTGAGCGTACCAATCAATCTATGATTATATACCTTCGACACTTTGTTGCTGAGAACCACGATAACTGGTCGTCCCTCCTACCCTGGGCAGAATTTGCCCTTAACAATTCGCTGGCTGAGGCCACTGGGCAGACACCGTTCGTACTCAATAATGGGCAACACCCTAGGGTACCGTTTCCGTTTCCCGCTGCTGCACCGCCTCCTCTTGTGGCCGACTGGGCAACTAATGCCAGAGAGGTTTGGGATCTGACTCAAGAGTTGATCCAAGCAGCTAAGGACCGTATGAAGACGGTGTCCGATCGGTTTCGTCGCCCGGCTCCTGTCTTTTCTCCAGGGGACTTTGTGTGGCTCTCTGCAAAACACGTGAGACTTAGAGTGAGCTCTGTCAAATTTGCTCCTCGCTTCCTGGGTCCTTATGAGGTTCTTCGACAGGTAAATCCTGTAGTCTACCAATTGAAGTTACCCGTCCATCTTAGGATTCATGACAAATTCCATGTCTCACTGCTAAAGCCGGCTATTTTACCTCACGCTCGTGAAGTGCACTCTCCTGCCTCTGATTCCTCTCGCTCTAGCTATGAGGTACGAGCCATAGTTGGTTCTAAGATGGTTAGAGGGCGCAGGTTCTTCTTGATAGATTGGGAGGGTTACGGCCCGGAACATCGCTCTTGGGAGCCTGAGGAGGCTGTCCATGCTCCCGACTTAGTTGCCGATTACCTGCGTCGCCGGGAGGGGGGCCCTTGAGGGGGAGGTACTGTTACGGTTGCTGCGAGCACTGGAGACTAAGTCCAGATTTCTTGCTACTGCACATGTGCGAGCGCCGGAGACTAAGTCCTATCTTGGAGCCATTACACATGTGCGGGTGACATCATCGCTGACACGAGGTCACATGTCTCTGACACCTTCTATGCCGATTGGTCGCTGGTCATGTGCTTGTGATGCCTTGCTCGGTGATAGGCCAGCATGATGTCACTCCTGTCGTTCTGGCAGCGGATTGGCTCTGGTGTCCTCCATCTTGGATGAGGCACAGAGTCTATATAAGACCCTGACACACGCCGCAAGGCGCTCAGTCCTCTTGGTTCATGCATAAGAGTAGACGCTCTGTGCGCGTTCCTCTAGGCATTTCTCGGTCTATGCTAGGTGAGCGCTACCGGCAGGGTAGCGTTCTTATACCTTACAGCTTCGGCTGCTGTCCGTATCCTTACCTCTTAGGGGAGCGGACATAGGCAGGTGCCTGAGGCACATGGTCTGGCTGGGCCTTGTGGTTCGACTCGTAGGTGGACGTTGCCGCTAGGGTAACGTTCCTTATACTGCGTCTGGCAGTTGTTCGTATCCTCGCACACTAGGGGAGCGAACAGAGGTAGGAGCTTTGTGCGGCTTACGCTGCTGTTCGTCTCTTTTGCACCACTAGAAGAGCGGACCTAGGCAGGTGCCATATCTAGTGGTTCGTGTCCTCGCACACTAGTGGAGCGAACGCAGGTAGGAGCTTTGTGCGGCTTACGCTGCTGTTCGTCTCTTTTGCACCACTAGAAGAGCGGACCTAGGTAGGTGCCATTTCGCACACATTGCCTTTGTCTCTGTGATTATTAACAGAGATCATTCCACACACCCTCCAAGTAAGGGAGGAATTGCTTTACTTACTTATTATATCCTTCTGTGAGTTAACAGAGGTATTGCACTCTGCCATAGTCTGCAGCAGAGTCTTTGCACGGTGGACCCTGACTGTCTGATACTCCTTTAGGTTCTTATCAGACAGCCCCCCGTAACATACATACATACAGGGCTCAGTTCCGTACTTTAGCCAGTGATGGGGAAAGGTCTTTCAAACTGTATGCCCACAGGCTCAAACAAGCTTGTCATCGCTGTCTGGAAAGAGAGCGGGCCTTAAGGTGGTGTCACACATAGCGACGCAGCAGCGATCATGACTAGCAATCTGACCTTGTCAGGATCACTGCTGCGACGTTACATGGTCGCTGGTGAGCTGTCAAACAGGCAGATCTCACCAGCAACCAGTGACCAGCCCGCAGCGACGCGTGGAAGCGTAACTAAGGTAAATATGGGGTAACCAAGGAAAGCACTTCTTTTGGTTACCCGATATTTACCTTAGTTACTAGCGTCCGACGCTCTCACGCTGCCAGTGCCGGCTCCCTGTTCCCTGCACTCCTAGCCAGAGTACACATCGGGTTAATTACCCGATGTGTACTCCAGCTACGTATGCAGGGAGCAAGCACTGGCAGTGTGAAAGTGGCGGACGCTAGTAACTAAGGTAAATATCGGGTAACCAAGGAAAGGGCTTCTTGGTTACCCGATGTTTACCGTGGGTACAGCTTACCGCAGGCTGCCAGACGCCGGCTCCCTGCTCGCTTCAGTTCGTCGCTCTCTCGCTGTCACACACAGCGATGTGTGCTTCACAGTGGGAGAGCAACGTCCAAAAAAATGAAGCAGGACATTCAGCAATGACCAGCGACCTCACAGCAGGGGCCAGGTCGTTGCTGGATGTCACACACAGCGACAGCGACGGGACATCGCTGCTACGTCACAGAAAATGGTGACTTAGCAGCGACGTCGTCGTCGTCGCTATGTGTGACACCACCTTTAACTTGGGAGACCTTCCTCCAGACCCAGATAGCATTAGGCACCCTCATGTAGCATACAACTTTAACATTATATTCCCCCAGCCTGTACCATATTGTATTCAGGCTTCAGCAGTAGGTATTGTCCTTGATCTGGTGGGGGGTTGCATATATATTGTTCTCCTCTGCAGGAGGCTTCCCTAATACACAATCCCTAATACACAGTCCTATACAGCAGGCTCCCTACCGGGTACCAGAATCAGTTAGAAACACCATGCAGCATGAGCTGGAGATGTTACAGCTTGGGGTGATTCAGGCCTCCCATAGTCCTTGGGCCTCTCCTGTTGTGTTAGTACCCAAGAAAGATGGGAGTACTCAATTTTGTGTGGACTACAGACGACTAAATGACCATACCATCAGTGATGCTTACCCAATGCCCCGCATTGATGAACTTCTAGACCAGCTAGCTGGGGCACGATATGTCACCACCTTGGATCTCAGTAAGGGATACTGGCAAATTTCCCTGACGGAGGAAGGTCTGTATGAATTTCTAAAACATGCCTTTCGGAATGAAAAACGCCCCTGCAACCTTTCAAAGAATGGTGGACCAGATCCTCCGGGGATGTGGTGACTTTGATTGTGCCTACCTGGATGATATCGCCATCTTCAGCCACACATGGGATGAACATCTGAATCAAGTAGCTGTTGTTCTTGACCGGATTCTCGCAGCAGGCCTAACCATTCGACCTGATAAATGCCAATTGGGGATGGGTGAAGTCCAATACCTAGGGCATCGAGTAGGAGGAGGGAAGTTACGTCCTGAACCTGCCAAAATCAAGGCTATTAGAGACTGGCCTGTACCCCAAACCAAGAAACAAGTTATTACCGAAAATTAGTTTCTCATTTCAGCAGTGTGGCCAAGTCTCTTACAGATCCCACCAAGAAAACAATGCCCCGGCTGGTGATCTGGACTCCAGTCTGTGATGAGGCTTTTAACCGGCTGAAGGACGCCCTGGTCTGCGACCCTGTTCTGGCTGCTCCAGACTACAAGCGGAGATTTATTGTGTAGACGAACGTCTCTTCTTATGGACTGGGTGCTGTACTCAGCCAGGTGAATGCAGCTGGGGAGGAGCACCCCATTACCTACCTCAGCAAGAAGCTGATGGACTGAGAAGTGGCCTATGCAACTGTTGAGAAGGAATGTCTGGCTGTAGTATGGGCCCTTAGGAAACTAAGGTCGTATCTGTATGGGCGAGAATTCACTCTGGTTACTGATCACAATCCCCTCACCTGGCTGAGCAGAGTCTCTGGGGACAATGGATGCTTACTACGAAGGAGCCTGGCTCTTCAACCCTATAACTTTACAATACAGTATAGAAGAGGCAGCCAACACCAAAATGCAGACTGATTGTCCAGGCAGGAGGAGCCCTGAGTCATGTCAGCCATGTTTAGGTGCACTTGACAAGCAACCTGTTGAGGTTACTAGTCCGTGCACAAATTGAGAGGGGAAGGGGTTGTAACATTATAACTCCCAGCCTGTACCATATTGTAATCAGGCTTCAGCAGTAGCTATTGTCCTTGATCTGGTGGGGGGTTGCATATATATTGTTCTCCTCTGCAGGAGGCTTCCCTAATACACAATCTCTGGACACTGTGTCTAGAAACTTCTTTCTAACTAGGAGCTACAAGTAGTAAATGTTAAAGGGGTGGGTCTGAGCCCTTCTCCCCATCTAGGGGGTGGATCTAAGGAGAGGTGGGAGATTCAGACACATGTATTTTTAGTTTAGGTATGCTTTGTTGGGTGAAGGAAGAGGAACTGGTTGAGGCCAGCTCCTTTTTTGCCCGTATATGGACGATTGGACATTGAGGAACATCTGCCACGCTGCTGGATTTAGGGAACTCATCTGAGGACTGTTACATTTTCCTTGGCGTCGCATTGCCGTGTGGCGCCCCCGGATCTGTTTCCTTTGTGTGGACTCTAAAGAACCATTTTAGTATTGGATGGTTTATGCTCCTTGCCTTATTAATTCTTGTTGGATTGTTCATCGGCCTGGTGTCCCTTACTGCTCTGCCGCCTATCCCGTCACAACAGCCCCCATAATTGTCTGCCTACAGTGATTAATACATACTCACTTTTCCTCATTCCCCTGCTGCTCCGGTCTCCTCAGCACGTCCACTCCACTGCTGTCACTCTGACCTCTCAGCAGGCGCAGAGTGTTGACGTCACCACGCTCCGCTGCTGAGCTGTCAGAGCCGACAGATACAGCGGGAGAATGATGAGAGGGAGCGCGCCGCTATATTTCATCATTCATTGCTTTCAATTGTATCGGTAACTGCGATGCGATACAATAGATAGTGCGTACTTCCGGGGGAGGGGGGGGGACAGAGCGGGCATCGGGCCCCCTGAGTAGTGGTGACTTGTCCTGCCACTACAAGTGGGCCCCCCCGGCAGCCCAGGGTCCTGGCATTTGACCGGGGTTGCAGGGTGCTGACCCCGACCCTGGTTCTGGGCATCAGAACTGACATCAAAGTCAAGGAACTCCAGTCCGTCTTAAATGAGTGGATTATTGAGAAAATTTTGACTTGTGCAGATTTGTACAAAATTATGAAGGTTTGTATTTATGGTGTGAGATCAGTGGCCCAAAGCCATTTAACCCCTCAAAAACACATTATTCAAATCTTACTTATTCAAATCTGTGAAACCTGGCCATTTGCCCAGTTTGATCCCAGTTCTCATGCCCAGACCCTGTTTGGGCCAGGCTGGAGGGATCTGAATTTGATGTGTGGCATCACTAGGTATGTAAATGTGGTGTGAGATCAGTGGCCCAAAGCCATTTAACCCCTCAAAAACACCAGTTACTTATTCAAATCTATGAAAACTGGAGTTTGCCCACTTTGATACCAATTCTGATGCCCAGAACCCCTTTGGGCCAGGCTACAGTGATCTGAATTAGATGTGTGGCATAACTAGGTATGTAAATGTGGTGTGAGATCAGTGGCCTAAAGCCATTTAACCCTTTCACTAACATACTTTGGTGCCCACTTTCATGCCCATTTTTTTGCCAGTTTTATACATTTTCGCAGCTGATTTTGAGTGTATTTATATTAGGGCACCTCAGTGCATTGTATTGTATTATTGTGATGTGTTATTTGTGTTGTTAAATGCATAAAAAACTGAAAATACTAAATTGCCGAATAAGAAACTGACGAATAAGAAACCAACTTCAGCTTCGTCTCTCTATATACAGTATAAGCCCCCACAGCCTCTATATATACAGTATAAGCCCCCACACAGCCTCCCTATATACAGCATAAGCCCCCCACACAGCCTCTCTATATACAGCATAAGCCCCCCCACACAGCCTCCCTAAATACAGCATGAGCCCCCCACACAGCCTCTCTATATACAGTATGAGCCCCTCACACAGCTTCTCTATATACAGCATAAGCCCCCCACACAGCCTCTGTATATGCAGTATGAGCCCCCCACACAGTCTCTCTATATGCAGCATGAGCCCCCACAGCCTCTCTATATACAGCATGAGCCCCCACACAGCCTCTCTATATACAGCATGAGCCCCCACACAGCCTCTCTATATACAGTATAAGCCCCCACACAGCCTCTCTATATACAGTATAAGCCCCCACACAGCCTCTCTATATACAGCATGAGCCCCCACACAGCCTCTCTATATACAGCATGAGCCCCCACACAGCCTCTCTATATACAGTATAAGCCCCCACACAGCCTCTCTATATACAGCATAAGCCCCCACACAGCCTCTCTATATACAGCATAAGCCCCCACACAGCCTCTCTATATACAGCATGAACCCCCACACAGCCTCTCTATATACAGTATAAGCCCCCACACAGCCTCTCTATATACAGCATGAACCCCCACACAGCCTCTCTATATACAGCATGAGCCCCCACACAGCCTCTCTATATACAGCATGAGCCCCCAAAACAGCCTCTCTATATACAGCATGAGCCCCCAAAACAGCCTCTCTATATACAGCATTAGCCCCAACACAGCCTCTCTATATACAGCATGAGCCCCCAAAACAGCCTCTCTATATACAGCATGAGCCCCCAAAACAGCCTCTCTATATACAGCATGAGCCCCCACACAGCCTCTCTATATACAGCATGAGCCCCCACACAGCCTCTCTATATACAGCATGAGCCCCCACACAGCCTCTCTATATACAGCATGAGCCCCCACACAGCCTCTCTATATACAGTATGAGCCCCCACACAGCCTCCTATATACAGTATAAGCCCCCACACAGCCTCTCTATATACAGTATGAGCCCCCACACAGCCTCCTATATACAGTATAAGCCCCCACACAGCCTCTCTATATACAGTATAACCCCCACACAGCCTCCCTATATACAGTATAACCCCCACACAGCCTCTCTATATGCAGTATAAGCCCCCACACAGCCTCTCTATATACAGTATAAGCCCCCACACAGCCTCCCTATATACAGTATAAGCCCCCCACACAGCCTCCCTATATACAGTATGAGCCCCCACACAGCCTCTCTATATACAGTATAAGCCCCCACACAGCCTCTCTATATACAGTATAAGCCCCCACACAGCCTCCCTATATACAGTATGAGCCCCCACACAGCCTCCCTATATACAGTATAAGCCCCCACACAGCCTCTCTATATACAGTATGAGCCCCCACACAGCCTCCCTATATACAGTATGAGCCCCCACACAGCCTCTCTATATACAGTATAAGCCCCCACACAGCCTCTCTATATACAGTATAAGCCCCCACACAGCCTTCTATATACAGTATAAGCCCCCACACAGCCTCCCTATATACAGTATAAGCCCCCACACAGCCTCCCTATATACAGTATAAGCCCCCACACAGCCTCTCTATATACAGTATAAGCCCCCACACAGCCTCTCTATATACAGTATAAGCCCCCACACAGCCTCTCTATATACAGTATAAGCCCCCACACAGCCTCTCTATATACAGTATAAGCCCCCACACAGCCTCTCTATATACAGTATAAGCCCCCACACAGCCTCTCTATATACAGTATAAGCCCCACACAGCCTCTCTATATACAGTATAAGCCCCACACAGCCTCCCTATATACAGTATAAGCCCCCACACAGCCTCCCTATATACAGTATAACCCCCACACAGCCTCCCTATATACAGTATAAGCCCCCACACAGCCTCTCTATATACAGTATAAGCCCCCACACAGCCTCCCTATATACAGTATAAGCCCCCACACAGCCTCCCTATATACAGTATAAGCCCCCACACAGCCTCCTATATACAGTATAAGCCCCCACACAGCCTCCCTATATACAGTATAAGCCCCCACACAGCCTCTCTATATACAGTATAAGCCCCCACACAGCCTCCCTATATACAGTATAAGCCCCCACACAGCCTCCCTATATACGGTATAAGCCCCACACAGCCTCTCTATATACAGTATAAGCCCCCACACAGCCTCTCTATATACAGTATAAGCCCCCACACAGCCTCTCTATATACAGTATAAGCCCCCACACAGCCTCTCTATATACAGTATAAGCCCCCACACAGCCTCCCTATATACAGTATAAGCCCCCACACAGCCTCTCTATATACAGTATAAGCCCCCACACAGCCTCTCTATATACAGTATAAGCCCCACACAGCCTCCCTATATACAGTATAAGCCCCCACACAGCCTCCCTATATACAGTATAAGCCCCCACACAGCCTCTCTATATACAGTATAAGCCCCACACAGCCTCCCTATATACAGTATAAGCCCCCACACAGCCTCTCTATATACGGTATAAGCCCCACACAGCCTCTCTATATACAGTATAAGCCCCCACACAGCCTCTCTATATACAGTATAAGCCCCCACACAGCCTCCCTATATACAGTATAAGCCCCCACACAGCCTCCCTATATACAGTATAAGCCCCCACACAGCCTCCCTATATACAGTATAAGCCCCCACAGTCTCCTATATACAGTATAAGCCCCACACAGCCTCTCTATATACAGTATGAGCCCCCACACAGCCTCTCTATATACAGTATAAGCCCCCACACAGCCTCCCTATATACAGTATAAGCCCCCACAGTCTCCTATATACAGTATAAGCCCCACACAGCCTCTCTATATACAGTATGAGCCCCCACACAGCCTCTCTATATACAGTATAAGCCCCCCACACAGTCTCTCTATATACAGTATAAGCCCCACACAGCCTCCTATATACAGTATAAGCCCCCACAGTCTCCTATATACAGTATAAGCCCCACACAGCCTCTCTATATACAGTATAAGCCCCCACAGTCTCCTATATACAGTATAAGCCCCACACAGCCTCTCTATATACAGTATGAGCCCCCACACAGCCTCCCTATATACAGTATAAGCCCCCACAGCCTCTCTATATACAGTATAAGCCCCACACAGCCTCTCTATATACAGTATAAGCCCCCACACAGCCTCTCTATATACAGTATAAGCCCCACACAGCCTCTCTATACACAGTATAAGCCCCACACAGCCTCCTATATACCTGATCTCCATATACCCCCTATATACAATATGTGCTGATACACATGGAGAAACTCCCACCTGCAGAGCCGCACGGTAACGTGTAGAATGGAGTTGATTTCTTGAGGGAAATACGTCACCGGAAGGGGCGGGGCCTCCTCAGTGTAGATCTGGGAGCAAGAAGCGAAGAAAAAAGAAAAAACCGGCAGAGTAGGTGCTAGAATGTACGGGCTCCTGACAGGTATGACGTCACTGGGCATGTGATGGGGCGTGTACATAATGCAGCCTGATGGTTCCTGCCCGACCTTTAGAGACAGCAAAACAATGTCTATTCTAAGTGCACGTGGCACATAGGGGATTACAATAGATATAATAGAAGCGGGGTCTGGTGCTGACACCCCCATATGATTATGGTAGAGTCTAGATCCCAGTGGCCAGAGGGACCTCTGTGACGTCACGCCCATGTGACCGGCCTCTTGTGTGGGAGGAGCCTGTAGTTCCCGGCAGTCAGTGCGCAGTTGCTGTTTCCAGCCCTGGGTGTGATATAACAGGAGGTAATATCTGATGGAGCTTATCATGTATGAGCCTCAGGGGGAAATAAAATGGGATTGTAGGTCACCGTCTCTGGGTGCAATAGTGTGCAGCAGTAAGTGCGATGCTCTGTGGGGGGAGGGGAGAGAGTGCGATGCTCTGTGGGGGGAGGGGAGAGTGCAATGCTCTGTCTATGGGGGGGAGAGAGAGTGCAATGCTCTGTCTAGGGGGGGGAGAGAGTGCAATGCTCTGTCTATGGGGGGAGAGAGAGTGCAATGCTCTGTCTAGGGGGGGGAGAGTGCAATGCTCTGTCTATGGGGGCGGGACAGAGTGCAATGCTCTGTCTAGGGGGGGAGAGAGTGCAATGCTCTGTCTAGGGGGGGGAGAGAGTGCAATGCTCTGTCTAGGGGGGGGGAGAGTGCAATGCTCTGTCTATGGGGGGAGGGGAGAGAGTGCAATGCTCTGTCTATGGGGGGGGGGGGAGAGTGCAATGCTCTGTCTATGGGGGGGAGGAGGGGAGAGAGTGCAATGCTCTGTCTATGGGGGGAGAAGGGGAGAGCGTGCAGTGCTCTGTCTATGGGGGGAGGGGAGAAAGTGCAATGCTCTGTCTATGGGGGGAGGGGAGAAAGTGCAATGCTCTGTCTATGGGGGGGGAGGGGAGAAAGTGCAATGCTCTGTCTATGGGGGGAGGAGGGGAGAGAGTGCAATGCTCTGTCTATGGGGGGAGGAGGGGAGAGAGTGCAATGCTCTGTCTATGGGGGGAGGAGGGGAGACAGTGCAATGTTCTGTCTATGGGGGGAGGAGGGGAGAGAGTGCAATGCTCTGTCTATGGGGGGAGGAGGGGAGAGAGTGCAATGCTCTGTCTATGGGGGGGAGGGGAGAGAGTGCAATGCTCTGTCTATGGGGGGGAGGGGAGAGAGTGCAATGTTCTGTCTAGGGGGGGGGAGAGAGTGCAATGCTCTGTCTATGGGGGGGGAGGGGAGAGAGTGCAATGCTCTGTCTAGGGGGGGGGGGAGAGTGCAATGCTCTGTCTATGGGGGGAGAAGGGGAGAGAGTGTAATGCTCTGTCTATGGGGGGAGGAGGGGAGAGAGTGCAATGCTCTGTCTATGGGGGGAGGAGGGGAGAGAGTGCAATGCTCTGTCTATGGGGGGAGGAGGGGAGAGAGTGCAATGCTCTGTCTATGGGGGGAGGAGGGGAGAGAGTGCAATGTTCTGTCTATGGGGGGAGGAGGGGAGAGAGTGCAATGCTCTGTCTATGGGGGGAGGAGGGGAGCGCGTGCAATGTTCTGTCTATGGGGGGAGAAGGGGAGAGTGCAATGCTCTGTCTATGGGGGGAGGAGGGGAGAGAGTGCAATGCTCTGTCTATGGGGGGAGGAGGGGAGAGAGTGTAATGCTCTGTCTATGGGGGGAGGAGGGGAGAGAGTGCAATGCTCTGTCTATGGGGGGAGAAGGGGAGAGAGTGTAATGCTCTGTCTATGGGGGGGAGGAGGGGAGAGAGTGCAATGCTCTGTCTATGGGGGGAGAAGGGGAGAGTGCAATGCTCTGTCTATGGGGGGAGAAGGGGAGAGAGTGTAATGCTCTGTCTATGGGGGGGGAGAGTGCAATGCTCTGTCTAGGGGGGGGGGGGGGGAGTGCAATGCTCTGTCTATGGGGGGAGAAGGGGAGAGAGTGTAATGCTCTGTCTATGGGGGGAGGAGGGGAGAGAGTGCAATGCTCTGTCTATGGGGGGAGGAGGGGAGAGAGTGCAATTTTCTGTCTATGGGGGGAGGAGGGGAGAGAGTGCAATGCTCTGTCTATGGGGGGAGGAGGGGAGAGAGTGCAATGCTCTGTCTATGGGGGGAGGAGGGGAGAGAGTGCAATGCTCTGTCTATGGGGGGAGGAGGGGAGAGAGTGCAATGTTCTGTCTATGGGGGGAGGAGGGGAGAGAGTGCAATGCTCTGTCTATGGGGGGAGGAGGGGAGAGAGTGCAATGTTCTGTCTATGGGGGGAGGAGGGGAGAGAGTGTAATGCTCTGTCTATGGGGGGAGGAGGGGAGAGAGTGCAATGTTCTGTCTATGGGGGGAGGAGGGGAGCGCGTGCAATGCTCTGTCTATGGGGGGAGGAGGGGAGAGAGTGTAATGCTCTGTCTATGGGGGGAGGAGGGGAGAGAGTGTAATGCTCTGTCTATGGGGGGAGGAGGGGAGAGAGTGCAATGCTCTGTCTATGGGGGGAGGAGGGGAGAGAGTGCAATGCTCTGTCTATGGGGGGAGGAGGGGAGAGAGTGCAATGCTCTGTCTATGGGGGGAGGAGGGGAGAGAGTGCAATGCTCTGTCTATGGGGGGAGGAGGGGAGAGAGTGCAATGCTCTGTCTATGGGGGGGGAGTGCAATGCTCTGTCTGTGGTGGAGGGGAGTTAGTGCAATGCTCTGTCTGTGGGGGGAGGAGGGGAGTTAGTGCAATGCTCTGTCTGTGGGGGGAGGAGGGGAGAGAGTGCAATGCTCTGTCTATGGGGGGAGGAGGGGAGAGAGTGCAATGCTCTGTCTATGGGGGGAGAAGGGGAGAGTGCAATGCTCTGTCTATGGGGGGAGAAGGGGAGAGAGTGTAATGCTCTGTCTATGGGGGGGGAGAGTGCAATGCTCTGTCTATGGAGGGGGAGTGCAATGCTCTGTCTGTGGTGGAGGGGAGTTAGTGCAATGCTCTGTCTATGGGGGGAGGAGGGGAGAGAGTGCAATGCTCTGTCTATGGGGGGAGGAGGGGAGCGCGTGCAATGCTCTGTCTATGGGGGGAGGAGGGGAGAGAGTGCAATGCTCTGTCTATGGGGGGAGGAGGGGAGTTAATGCAATGCTCTGTCTATTGGGGGAGGAGGGGAGAGAGTGCAATGTTCTGTCTATGGGGGGAGGAGGGGAGAGAGTGCAATGTTCTGTCTATGGGGGGAGGAGGGGAGAGAGTGCAATGCTCTGTCTGTGGTGGAGGGGGGAGAGAGTGCAATGCTCTGTCTATGGGGGGAGGAGGGGAGAGTGCAATGCTCTGTCTATGGGGGGAGGAGGGGAGAGAGTGCAATGCTCTGTCTGTGGTGGAGGGGGGAGAGTGCAATGTGTCCTGCCTGTCCCCAGCCTCTTTGTTTCTTCCTATATCCATCCAGCCATAATGGTAATCTCCAGTGTGGTCAGGACGTGCAGCTCGTGCCGGTATTTAGTGTTACTCCCTTTAGTAATTCTGACGTCTCGTGTTCTTCTATGAAGCAATTCATTAATTGTAATACAACTCCTCTTATATCTCGCTTCATGTGACGTCTGTAATTATATTATGTTGTACCGCATTGCAGAACGTTCAGGATGTGGCCTCTTGGGTGGGGCGCGGCTCCTCGGCCTCTTGCTATGAAGGGGTCAATGTCTGTTTTATCATGGCTTTCCACACACACAGAGCAGAACCCGGGGTCCCTTTCCTCTTTTCCCGTTAGAGGCATGGAGCGGGGGGGGGGGGGAGATCCAGGAGGAGGGGATTGGAGCAGTCACTATATAACAGGGAAGCCCATTGGATATTAAAGGTGGAACCAGAGATCACA
This sequence comes from Anomaloglossus baeobatrachus, assembly GCF_048569485.1. Classification (NCBI taxonomy): domain Eukaryota; kingdom Metazoa; phylum Chordata; class Amphibia; order Anura; family Aromobatidae; genus Anomaloglossus; species Anomaloglossus baeobatrachus. The sequence goes on along the minus strand of NW_027445164.1, from coordinate 62,481 downwards.
TAAGGCTGAATTCCACAATGATCTGTGACTGATACTGATGGGTTTATTACCAGGTGATTATCAGCGCATTCATTATACACAGTTTATGGGAATTTGTGGCATTATTATTATTATTATTATTATTATTATTATTATTATTATTATTATTACTAATTATTGGTCATTTTTCTTTATAGAGTTCGGGGCAATATCGGCTCCACAGAGAATTCTTCCTCATCCACTGAATATGAAGGTTTCATCTATTGGAGAGAATCCCACAAGTGACATAAGAGGATATCTCTGTTTATATATTCTCTGCACTGTGTATTATATGGGGTGTACTTATATATTCTCTGTGCTGCGTATTATATGGGGTGTACTTATATATTCTCTGTGCTGTGTATTATATGGGGTGTACTTATATATTCCCTGTACTGTGTATTATATGGGGTGTACTTATATAATGTGTGTATTGATGCTTCTTGTAATCTATCATTGTAGTTGTCATTTGCTGGTGTCTTGGTGATTTGATGATTCGGTGACGGTGTGTGTCCCCCCTCAGAGGTTGTGTGGGTTTTATAAGTGGCCGCATTCACTTTGATATTGTCATGATTAAGAGCAGTTGTCTGAAACGCGGTGATAGACAGGGTGTACTTTTTTTTCACATCATGCTTTTTCACTGTCTTTAATAAAGTTTCTTTTAATGAAGCTGTTGCTGGATTTCCTCTCTTCTATGGGGTCTCATAGACGCTGCCATCACTAATCTAGGACTTAGTGGCAGCTGTGGACTGCTATTAACTCCTTATTACCCTGATTACTACCACACCAGGGCAATCTGGATGATCTGGGTAAAGTGCTGGGATTGTCACATCTAATGGATGCAGCGATCCGGGAGGCTGCAGGCTGATATTTTTAGGCTGGGGGGGCAGCCTAATAACCATAGGCCTCCTCAGTCTGAGAATACCAGCCACCAGTTGTGAGGCTTTATCTTCGCTGGGTATCAAAATTGAGGGGACTGCACGCTGTTATTTATTTTACTGTACAATATAGACCCACTCACCGGCGTCTGATTGGTTGCAGTCAGACAGCTGTCATTCAGCGTGGGGGCGCATCTGACTGCAACTAATCACAGCCACCAGTGAGCGGGGGAAGCTGGGAATATGTATGAGCCTAATGAGCTGCCCAGGAAGAAGAATGAGAGGCCGCAGGAGCAGTGTGACAGCCGCGCCGGTGATTGGTGAGTATGTAGGGCTTGTTCCTACCCCTATGTGCCGGATTCTGGTCCCCATAGACTTTACATGGGGACCAGCATCTGACCAGACATCGGGGATCAATCCCCCAATGACCCGGAATCAGTGGGGGATTGATCTACCAGTCCTCCAAAACGCAGGGACAAAAGACAAACAGAATTGACATGCTGCTGCTTTTTTTTCTTCCACAAAAACTGCAATGAAAAAGAAAGCAACGTGTGCACAGCCTGTCTGAATTCTCATAGACATCATGACAGCAGTAAAGACCATGCTCAATCTGGTTTGGGACTGTAAGGGTTTGTGCACAGTCAGTGTTTGCAACGTTTTGGAAGTAGCGTGTTTTTCCATTTTTCAGTACAAGCACAGTGGATGGATTTATAGAAATCTCCTGCCCACTGAGCTTCTTTTCTCTGCTCCATAAATTGATATGAGGTGTGGCTTTCTGAGCTGCAACATGTCAATTTCTGTTGCTCTGGCCCGACTGTTCTCCACATGGTGAAAAAAGCAAAAGTTGGTAGCACCCCGAACCCTGATCGTAGGCACGGGCTGCTGTGTTCTACTGCAGAGCAAACTCGCATTTCCACAGGCGGGCTGACACTGTCAGCTGCTGTACATGTGTCGCGGGCGGAGGGGCCGCGCTCGCTACGTGCGGGTCCGGGGCTTCTCTCTGCTGCTGCTCGGTGGCTCGAGCGGTGGGCCGGACCCGGGGACTCAAGCAGCGCTCCTCGCCCGTGAGTGAAAAGGGGTGGTTTGTTTGTTTGGGGAAGATTGTTTGTGACGCCACCCACGGGTCGTGGTGATGGTGGCACCACCGCTGCTGGTGATGGGGATCCCGGGAGCGATGGTAGGGAGCAGCTAGGGTGTTGTCCCCTCCGTGGGTAGGGGTTGGTGATCCCGGGGCCCGGTTGTGATGCGGGGAGGCTGGATGGCTGGGGTGCAGGGTCACAGGGACAGCGCGGCGCGGTGCCTGATAGCACAGTTGTACTCACTCAGATACAAAAATGCACAAAGTCCTCGGTAAACCAAACGGCTGGATGGACGGGTCCCGCAATCGGCTGCTGCTTCTGTGTTCTCCCCGTACAGGTGCTGGCGGCTGTCTTTCCCTGCACCTTTTAACTAACTTGACTATGATGGTTTCCCAACGGTAGTCCACTCCCTGGTGTATTGGCCCAAGGGAGCTCTCGTTGCCCGCAGGCGCTGGCCCTTTGGATCTCTAGCCCTTAGCGGTGGCTCTCTATCTGGACGGGTTGGGCGGTTGCCTTCTGACGGGACTTGGTAGTTAGGGAACCTCGGGGGTTCCGGTCACACTCAGATTTGACCTTTGCCGGCGGCTTCTAGCCTGGTCGGGGTCCGATGGCCCTGCCCTCTTGTGCTAATACAGGTTCTGCTTCCCAGCTCGGTACCGGCGGGTCACTGCCGCTCTCCGGTCCTTCGGTGTCACCGACCTGCACCTACTCCTGCAGACGGCCACCACCGTCTGCCGACCTTGCTCACGGTGCCTGGGCTCCGTCCCAGACACCAGCAGTTCTACTCCTCTCCACTTCAGTTCTCTCCTGCCCACCCTGGGCTCCTCACTTCACTCCTCTCTCCTCGACTCCCTGACACTATCTGCTCGTTTTTTCCCCGCCTTCAGGACTGTGAACTCCTCGGTCGGTGGGGCCAACCTTCTGGCTCCACCCCACCTGGTTTGGACATCAGCCCCTGGAGGAGGCAACAAGGATTTTTAAGTTTGACGGATGGACCTGTCTAGGGGAGGGGGTGTGAGCGGTGTCATGCCTGTGACTACCTGGCTAGTCAAGGATGTCACATTGCCCCTTGGTGAAATGCAGACTGTCCGCGGGCTGCCCGTCCATCACCGGTTTTATTTTTCAAACGGCAAAAGATATAAACATTAACAGGTAAACAATATGCATTCTTTTATCTTCCCTGACGGGAGGCTTTTCTTAAACGTTGCTAACATATAAAACATATAAAAACATTTTTATTAACAACGGACGGTCTTCCGCTCTCCCACCCAAGCAACCTAAACCTTGATGCTGCCCCTAAGAAGTGGGCAGTACCCCTTTCACCCCAGTCCAGGTCCAGGTCACCCGAGCGAGAACGGGTACGGTGTCTCGCACCTGGCTGCTATTTCAGGGGACCCCACGTCAAGGAGGACCCCTGACCCCCGGAGGATGGTCACCGGTCCTGGTGGTGACCGGACCCTGCGGGTCCTTCCTCCAACCTGCCTCTCCGGAGGCGGCAACGGTTCCCAGCCCACAAAACTTATTTACAAGGCTACAAGTCCGTGGCTGGCTTGCAAGTTCTCGGCCTTGTCCATGAGCAGTTCCTCATGCGGTGGGGGCTTAATTTAACTGGGAACAACGGTTCTTTTTGAAAACGGACGGCAATCAGGTTACAACTCGGTGATTAGCATTCAGTCATTCATAACCGGAACAATCAACATGCTGAGGGTCCCAACGGGGACAACTTTCTTTCTTTTCGGTGAAAACTCCATGCTTTCAGGGCGGCTACCACCGCGGGGGGTCGGCCCGGTCGGGTACCGGACGATACATCGGGTTCTCCTTCCATATGCAACTCATTCCGGAGCCACGGATAGCCACTGGAAATGGTGGCGGGGGTAGCGTGCTCGGGGCCTCTTCCTCCATCAGCTGCACCCTCTCTGGACCTCCCGCTGCAGCACTGGACCCCGGCTCCCACTCAATCAAGGCTGGTTCAGGAGCTTGTGTGGCTTAATCGCGAAGCGGCCCCTTGCTCACGGGCCCACACCACGGCAACGATTCTGCGTACCTCCGCCTTCCAATCTAGCAGCTGCTGCAGGCTCTGCGCCCTCACCTTCAGGCAAAACCAGCCCAGCTCCCGCTCCAGCCAAGCAGCGGTCCCGGCGGGGAGCTCACCCGGGCCGCAGTCTTCAAAAGCTCCTCCTCCTCTGTTTCTCCAGAGCCTCAACGCTCCGGTGGCGGGCGCTCCTGCGCTCCAACCCGAGGACGCCGCCATCTCTCCATCCGTCCCCCCTTGGTTCTTCTGCGCACTTCCGGCTTCAGGGGCGGGGCTTCACTTTCGCGCCTTCACTGATCGGGGAAGACGCTCAAGCGGGAAATCTGCACGCCAAAAGATGGCGGAACTTCGAGTTTTTCGGCCGCCGCCGGGGAATGCAAGGCGCACTTCTACCGGTAGGTAGACTGGTTCTATCCTGTTCGTGACGCCAAGTTATCGCGGGCGGAGGGGCCGCGCTCGCTACGCGCGGGTCCGGGGCTTTTCTCTGCTGCTGCTGCTCGGTGGCTCAAGCAGTGGGCCGGACCCGGGGACTCGAGCAGCGCTCCTCGCCCGTGAGTGAAAAGGGGTGGTTTGTTTGGGGAACATTGTTCGTGACGCCACCCACGGGTCGTGGTGATGGTGGCACCACCGCTGCTGGTGACGGGGATCCCGGGAGCGATGGTAGGGAGCAGCTAGGGTGTTGTCCCCTCCGTGGGTAGGGGTTGGTGATCCCGGGGCCCGGTTGTGATGCGGGGAGGCTGGATGGCTGGGGTGCAGGGTCGCAGGGACAGTGCGGCGCGGTGCTAGATGGCACAGTTGTACTCACTCAGATACAAAAATGCACAAAGTCCTCGGTAAACCAAACGGCTGGATGGACGGGTCCCGCAGCCGGCTGCTGCTTCTGTGTTCTCCCCAGACAGGTGCTGGCGGCTGTCTTTCCCTGCACCTTTTAACTGACTTGACTATGATGGTTTCCCAATGGTAGTCCACAGTTTGACGGATGGACCTGTCTAGGGGAGGGGGTGTGGGCAGTGTCATACCTGTGACTACCGGGCTAGTCCAGGGCGTCACACATGCAACCTACGAGCTTACTTTGTAGTCTTCCACATCACTTAGCCTATGTGAAAAAAATTAATGTCAACACTTTGAAATCTAGTACTACTAATAGTATACTAATACATGACAGACTGAACATGAGTCAACAATGTGATGCAGCAGCAAAAAAGACAAGCACAATTGTGGGATGTATTAACAGAAACACAGAGCCCAGATCAAATGAAGCAATTATCATCCTCTACTCTTTGGTCAGACCTCATCTGCAATTCTGGGCACCACGTCTTAAAAAAGACCTCAACAAATTGGAGCAAGTTCAGAGAAGAGCGACCAGAATGGTGAAGGTCTACAAACCATGTCCTATGAGGAACGGTTACAGGATTTGGGAATGTTTAGCTTGCAAATAAAGAAAATAGAGAGGAAACTTAATAGCCATCTACAAATATCTGAAGGGCTGTCCCACTGTAGAGGGGTCAGCCCTATTCTCATTTGCACAAGGAAAGACTAAAAGCAATGGGGTGAAACTAATTGGGACGTGTCACAGATTAGATTTTGGAATAAAAACCTTTTGACAGTGAGGGCTCATGCACACGTTGCTTATTTTTTTGCGTTTCTGCAGCGTTTTGAGCAGCAGTGTCACATTGTCAAAGTGCATGCGTTCTGCTTCCCCAGCAAAGTCTATGAGAATCATTCAAAATCCATGCGCACAATGCTTTTTGAAACGCAGCGTTTTGATTGTCAAAAATTTGACAAAATCTCTGCGTTTAGAAAAGCAGCATGTCACTTCTTTTGTCCGTTTTGGCAGCGTTCTACACCCATTGAAATCAATGAGTTGTAGAAAAACACTGCCAAAATACTAAGCAGTGCGTTTGCACTGCATTTTTGTTGCGATCCGCATGTATTTTTAACATAATAAACGCAGGTCTTTCGGTTTCTCTCTGCCTCTATCTCTCTCTCTGTCCATGTCGGTCTCTCCCTCCCACCCCCTCTCTCATACTCCCCAATCACCGGCGTGGTGCTGCACAGCATTCACACTGTGGTGGCTTCTCCCTTTTTGAAAATGCTGGCCACTCATTAATCCATCTCATATTCCCTGCTTCCCCCACCCACCAGCACCTATGATTGGTTGCAGTCAGACATGCCCCCACGCTGAGTGATAGCTGTCTCACTGCAACCAATCACAGCCGCCGGTGGACGTGTCTATATCGAGCAGTAAAAAAAATAAATAAAAAAAAAACCCGACGTGCAGTCCCCCCAATTTGGATACCAGCCAGGGTAAAGCCACACGGCTGAAGGCTGGTATTCTCTGGATTGGGAGCCCCATGTTATTGGGAGCCCCCCAGCCTAACAATATCAGCCAGCAGCCGCCCGGAATTGCCGCATCCATTAGATGCGACAGTCCCGGGACTCTACCCGACTCATCCCGAATTAGCCTGGTGCGGTGGCAAATGGGGTAATAAGGTGTTAATGGCAGCAGCCCATAGCTGCCACTAAGTCCTAGGTTAATCATGGCAGGCGTCTCCCCGAGATACCTTCCATGATTAATCTGTAAGTTAAAGAAAATAAACACACACATCCAACAAATCCTTTATTTGCAATGATAGACAAAAAAACACCCTCTTTCACCACTTTATTAACCCCTTAAAAACACCTCCAGGTCTGACGTAATCCACGCAAGGTCCCACGACGCTTTTAGCTCTGCTACATCGGAATCTGACAGGAGTGGCAGAAGAACACCACCGCTCCTGTGAGCGCCATGCAGCAACTGCAGTGAGTCGCGCGATCAGCTGTGCTGTCACTCAGGTTACTCGCGGCCACCGTTCTCAGGTGGAAGGCTGCATTTGTGGCCGCGGGTAACCTGAGTGAAAGCACAGCTGATCGCGCGGCTCACTGCAGTCACTCGGGATTTGCGATCGCAGGTGAGTCCTTCACGTGTGACCACAAATCAGGCTGCGACACAGAGAGAGAGAGACGCGCTATGTCAGTGAAATCGGGTGAAGCTCTGACGTCACTGCTGCGAACTCCTGTGTCCTGGCACTGACGTCGGAGGTTCATCTGAGTTCATGACAGCACACAGAGACAGAGCCGCGGGATGACAATGAAGTCGGGTGAAGTTCATCCGAGTTCATTCTCATTGCCTGGCTCTGTCTGTGTCTGCTGTCAGTGGGCATGTAGCAGAGCTGGGGGATCGCACTGACAAAAATGCATCCAAAACGCATGTAAAATCCATGCAAAATACATTCAAAATACATGCGTTTTGGATGCATTCTTTTTGTCAACACACAGCGTCACGTCTGCCAGAGGGTGCATTTATTTCTGCACTGGCCAGGACGCAATGTGCGCATGAGCCCTAAGCAGGGCCGGACTGGGACTAAAATTCAGCCCTGGCATTTGGGGGTACACAGGCCCACTTTTCGAGTGGTGAATGTGTAATATATTTCTGCACTTGTATATGTGAGTACTGTATGGCACTATGTGACACTGTATGGCGCTATGTGAGCACTGTATGGCGCTATGTGAGCACTGTATGGCATTATGTGAGTACTGTATGGCATTATGTGAGTATAATATGGCATTATGTGACACTATAGCATTATGTGAGTATTGTATGGCATTATGTGAGTATTGTATGGCATTATGTGAGTACTGTATGGCATTATGTGAGTACTGTATGGCATTATGTGACTACTGTATGGCACTATGTGAGTACTGTATGGCATTATGTGAGTATTGTATGCCATTATGTGACACTATGGCATTATGTGAGCACTGTATGGCACTATGTGAGCACTGTATGGCATAATGTGACAGTGTATGGCACTATGGGAGCACTGTATTGCATTATGTGACTACTGTATGGCACTATGTGAGTACTGTATGGCACTATGTGACACATTTTTGCAGTGTGTAGCAGACCTTGATGTATTTTCTGCTCTTTGCTTCCCTGATTTGTGGATTGTTCCGCCACATACCTGTGTCCTAATCACTCTACAAGCTCTGCAGTCACTACAGGGGATTGTACCTGCGCGGACAGGCCAGGACTAATATCCCTGATATCACACTAATTAGTCCTCGATTAATGACTCCGCGCCCCCCCCCCCACACACACACACATAATACAATGCACTCCCATTACCCCTCCCCCCCACACACACACATACAATGCACCCCCATTACCCCTCCACACACACAGTACAATGTACCCCCATTACACACACACACACACACACACACACACAAAATACAATGCACCCCCTTTACCTCTCACCACACACACACACAGTACAATGCACCCCCATTACACACACACACACACACACAATACAAAGCACCCCCATTACTCCTCCCCACACACACACACACAGTGCAATGCACCCCCATTACACACACACACAGTACAATGCACCCCCATTACACATACACACACAATACAATGCACCACCATTACCCCTCCCCACACACACGCGCACACACACAGTGCAATGCACCCCCATTACACACGCACACAATACAATGCACCCCCATTACCCCTCCCCCCCACACAATACAATGCACCACCATTACACACACACAATACAATGCACCCCCATTACCCCTCCTCACACACACACATACAATACAATGCACTCCCATCACCCACACACACACACAATGCACCCCCATTACCCCTCCACACATACAGTACAATTCACCCCCATTACCCAAACACACACAAATACAATGCACGCTCCATTACCCCTCCCTCCACACAATACATTACACCCCCATCACCCACTACACACACACACACACACAATACAATGCACCCCCCATTACCCCTCCCCACACACACACAATACAATGCACCCCCCATTACCCCTCCCCACACACAATACAATGCACCCTCCATTACCCCCTCCCCACACACAATACAATGCACCCCCATTACCCCTACACACACACACAGTACAATTCACCCCCATTACCCAAACACACACAAATACAATGCACGCTCCATTACCCCCTCCCTCCACACAATACATTACACCCCCATCACCCACTACACACACACACACAATACAATGCACCCCCCATTACCCCTCCCCACACACAATACAATGCACCCTCCATTACCCCCTCCCCACACACAATACAATGCACCCCCATTACCCCTACACACACACACAGTACAATTCACCCCCATTACCCAAACACACACAAATACAATGCACGCTCCATTACCCCCTCCCTCCACACAATACATTACACCCCCATCACCCACTACACACACACACACAATACAATGCACCCCCCATTACCCCTCCCCACACACAATACAATGCACCCTCCATTACCCCCTCCCCACACACAATACAATGCACCCCCATTACCCCTACACACACACACAGTACAATTCACCCCCATTACCCAAACACACACAAATACAATGCACGCTCCATTACCCCCTCCCTCCACACAATACATTACACCCCCATCACCCACTACACACACACACACAATACAATGCACCCCCCATTACCCCTCCCCACACACAATACAATGCACCCTCCATTACCCCCTCCCTACACACAATACAATGCACCCCCCATCACCCCCTACACACACACATTACACTTCCCCATCACTACACACTCCTGCCTCCCCCCTCCCTCGGAAAACAGCGCTCCCCCTCTGCCTGTCACAAAGCTGTGTTGTTTCACAAATGTTCCCCATGATTTGTCCTCAGCTTCTCCTCACTCATCCCCATTAATTAAACCTGTCTCTTCGGCTCCTCCATGGAGCGCTTCCCGCTTCCTGATGTCTCCTGTGTGCCGACGCCCGCAGCACTGTGAAAACGTCAGCAAGGTGCTGATCTCATCACGTTGCTGCACGTCGGGGGCGGGGCCTAGTCCCGGCGCGCTGTTCAAATGTATTTACGTCTGAAAGATGCAAATACATTTGCACAGGAAGGAGGAAGCTGTGTTATATATATAACTCCTGTTCCCCCTTCTCCCCCCCCCCTCTCCCCCGGGTCTCCCTCCTTTTCCCCTTCCCCCTTTTCCCTTCTCATACAGGAATCCTATATCTAGTGTTAACACCAGGGCGCCTCTTTGTTGATTCATCTTTCTTTATTAGTGATATGTGTTCTTCTTTTCCACATTTTTAATTTGTGTGTTTTTTCCTGGTTTCTTTAATCCTTTTAGTGCTGTGGCTATTTACCAATGGACTTTTTTCCACGCTACCCCCCCTTATTTATATATTCCTGATTCTATGGACTATGAAAACAACAACCTTTTCTATGGGACTCTGGATAAACATCGGCCTGCTTTCTGAACCTAGTGTCTATTTGTATAATTTTTACCTGTATATATCTTTTGTCCTTTTCTTGGTTCATTATATGTAATGACTTATTATGTCTTTTCATATTTGTATATGTGTCTGTACTGATGTTATTTCTATTGAGCTTTGGCTGATGATATCTATGCTCCCTGATTGACCTTCCCATCATGGTGACGGTCTGCATCCAGGGTTGATGCGACCTTCCCAAGATGGTTCCTGTGGGATCTGTGTCCAATCGTGGATGACGCCGTGCACATGCGCGCTCGGCCTGCGTTGCCTGGCTGCTACCGACGCCTCCATTCAGTGACGGACCGGTCATGATGTCGGAAGGGGTTTTCCCTCCCGGACCCGGACAATGGAGTGCTGACGCAGCTTCCGGTCGACTCGTTCTAGCCGACCGCGCATGCGCCGTTACTTGCGTCGCTACCGCTTGATTTGGAACAGCTGTTTGGTGGGTATTTATACCCTGGGAATTACACTTTGCCGTTGTGACCCCCATTGAAGAAGCCCTCACGAAACGCTTTGGGGTCTGTGGAGCTGCACCCCTCTTTTGCTGACTTGGCTATTATGGGTATGTGTCCTAATTAATCCTCTTGTTGTGCATCATTTGTTTGGTTACGTTATTCTGGTGCCTGGGGTGAGTTTCATCTTCTCCCCCCTTTATCATCATTTTTTAGTATTTTACGCTATGTTTGAGGCAATTGATCTTAGTGCCTAGCATTAATTTATATTTGGCACCTTTTTGTATTTTTGTGTCTCTACTTACAAACCACGGAGCATTCATTTTAGAGAGGAAAACTCTTTGTAGTATTGCTGTAGACACTCTTATTCCGAGCCTTGGTATGATGTGTTTCCTACACATATTCAGCTAGTGGGGTGCATGCTTCTCTTTTTGTATCTCCGCCAGCACTCCTTGAATCGTTTTTAATTTGTGTGTTTTTTATGCAATTGATTAATAAAATTTGTACACCTTCTGCATTAAGGTAGTGTTAATGACTCGTTTCTTTGGTTTATGATGCTTATTGAGTCTCTACCAGGGATTTATTTCCCCTCTAGTCCTATATAGGGGTTATGGTAATCAGTGGTGGTCACCAAAAATCTCCCCCACATGTTTTTGTTCAGATGTTGTTTACATCTGTTGTGCAAGGAAGTAGTGCTTCAAATGGATATTCATACACTATGTATTAGGCCAAAAACACACTTCCGCATAAAAAACGTACGTGTCTCACATTCCGTTTTTCGGGTCCGTGTTCCGTTTTTCAGGGGCGTTTCTCCCGTACGTATGACATCCGTGTGATGGTGTATGCTAGCCGTGTGTGCATGTGGAATGGCTGTGTATGCGTACGTGTAATGTCCGTGTGAAATGATCCGTGTGTGATGCTCAACGTCATTGATACATGTCGGCTGACAGCAGACAGAGTTGCGCGATGAGAATGAACTCGGGTGAACTTCACCTGACCTCATTGTCATACCGCGGCTCTGTCTGGGTGTCGCGTACTGATTAGCGGTCACCCATAAAGGACTCACCGGTGACCGCTAATCCCGAGTGACTGAAGTGAGCAGCGCGATTAGCGCTGCTGTCACTCAGGCTACCCGTGGCCAGCTGGAGTCCTCCCCCGAGAACGCAACTCACCTGTGACTTCATCGCTGTCACTCGGGCGACTTGCTGTCACAGTTGGAGGATCCAGCGGTGGAAGCGAGTTACCTGAGTGACATCAGCACTTATCGCGCTACTTACCTCACTTGCTGTGTGGAGCGGACAGGAGCGGCGGTGTTTTTCTGCAGCTCCTGTCACCTTCATGTAGCAGAGCTGGAAGCGACGTGGGACCTCCGTGGATTACGCCGGACATGGATGGGTTTTTGGGGCTTAATAAAGTGGTGAACGAGGGTATTTTTTAGTGTTTTTTATTGCAAATAAAGGATTTTTCGTTGTGTGTGTTTATTAACTTTAAATTACAGGTTAATCATTGGGGGTGTCTCATAGACGCCTGCAATGATTAATCTAGGACTTAGTGGCAGCTATGGGCTGCTGCCATTAACTTCTTATTACCCCGATTGCCAATGCACCAGGGCAAATCAGGAAGAGCCGGGTAGAGATCCAGAACTATCGCATCAAATGGATGCAGCAATTCTGGGCGGCTGCTGACTGATATTGTTAGGATGCGGGGCTCCCCATAACGTGGAGCTCCCCATCCTGAGAATACCAGCCTTCAGCCGTATGGCTTTACCCTGGCTGGTATCAAAATTGGGGTGGACCGCACGTCATTTTTTTTTAATTAATTAATTATTTTACTGCACAGTATATACACGCCCACCGGCGGCTGTGATTGGTTGCAGTGAGACAGCTGTCACTCAGCGTGTGGGCGTGTCTAACTGCAACCAATCATAGGCGCCTGTGGGCGGGGGAAGCAGGGAATAGTAGATTGAATAATGAGCGGCTGGCATTTTCAAATTAATTGAAGCCGCGTATCTTTGGAATAGCTGTTCTTCGCCGCGCTGATGATCGGGGATCGGTGAGTATGCGACAGGGGAAGATATAAGACCGAGCGCCAAACGGATGATGACATTGACTTTAGCGGGTCCGTGCCTGCGTTCTGACCTCTAAAAACGGACATGTCATCCGTGCGGGAAAACGCACACAAGTACTTACCACATGGACACACGTTCCGTGTGATTTTACGTGTGTGTGCCATCACCCATAGGGTAACATTGGTCAATGTGTCTCCGGTACGTGCATAAACGTACCAAACACGTACCGGAGGCACGGATGTGTGTTGCGGGCCTTATAGGCACAAATTGTGTGAAATTAAATTAATCCATTGATAATAATATTAGAAAGTTTACATATTATAAATGCTTATTACTGTATTTTTCGGACTATAAGACACTCTTTTCCTCCCAAATGTTGGGGGTAAGTGGGGGGGTGCGTCCTATAGTCTGAATGTAGGGTATGGCTGCGGGGAATGAGAGTGCTGCGGTGGAGCAGGTCGTCGGGGGCATGAGCAGGCTGTAGCAACGCCTACCGTGACCACATGGGCCCGCTCATTTAATATGCACGCCCATCATCCCGCCTATTATCTCTCAGCTCTGAAGTCAGCGCTGACAGGTGGGCGGGATGATGGACGGAGGATGCGCGCATACTAAACAACATGATCACCCCTGGCAACTACAGCCTGGAGTGATCATGTGCGGCTGTATTTACTGCTCCCCGCGCATCATCATCAGCGCAGGGTGTAGTGAATCAGTATACTCGCCACGATCCCTGCAGCATTGCTTGTCCTCCTGTCTGCCAGCCTCGGCTGTGTTTAGAGACTAGCGGTGCTCACAGCGATGATGTCATCGCTGTGCTCATGTGTCCACAGTACACACACAGTAGCAGCCGGCACAGACAGGAGGACAAGTGATGCTGCAGGGAGCGTGGCCGGCTCCACACAGGTAAGCGGCACTGCTGCTGGCACAGACAGGGAGACGAGCGATGCTGCAGGAAGTGAGGAAAGGCGAGTATGAATGTTTATTTTTTGTTTGCCACAGGATGCAGGCCATATAGCAGGATGGGGGTATATAGCAGGATGGATGAGGGTATATAGCAGGATGGGGGTATATAGCAGGATGGGATATATAGTAGGATGAGGGTATATAGCAGGATGCAGCCATACACCAGGATGGGGTATATTATGAGCAGGATGTGGCCATATGCCAAGATGGGGGTATATAGCAGGATGCGGCCATACACCAGGATGGAGGTATATAGCAGGATGACGCCAGGAAGGGGTATTTAGCAGGATGGGAGCACATACCAGGATGGCAGTATAGAGCAGGATGGGGCTATACGAGGATGAGGGACATATGTATACAAGCATGGGGATCATATACAAGGCAGGAGGATCATTACCAGGAAGCGGCACCTTAGTAGAGAATTTGGGGACATTACACCCATAACAGTGTCAGCAGCAGATCCTCGCCCCATAACAATGGGTCATGACCACATTTCTTTCTTAAAATTTCATTTTCCTATTTTCCTCCTCTAAAACCAGGGTGCGTCTTATGGTCCGAAAAATACGGTATGTCATGTAACTTACAATAATTTAAAAATATGTGGATTATTAAGCTTTATGTACCTGATCAAGGCTGGTGATTTAGTAGTATGGTTTTAGTAAACTATGATAATTAGACATACATTTTAGCTGTTACAATCCTTGTAATGTCTATAAAATGCAACTAAAGTGAGTTGTATCATTGTGAAAAGTACAACATTCATGCATTTTAAATACAGTGGATAATTTTAATGCGTGTAAAATTTGTAGGCTGCCGGCTTAGGAATGTTCTGATGTATGAAGAGCAGCCATAGTCACATTAAGATTTTTAAAAAGCAGATAAGACACTTTAGTATGTCTCAGTGGTTGAGTCTATACCCATCGTTGAAATAACAGGTTTGAGTTTCCCAACGTTCATTTTGATACTTGTGGTCCAGGTACCTCTTTTCAAATTAAACTTACGGTAGGTACGATTGAGTACGTTTGATTATGCGCGTATAGCATTATGTAACAGATTTACGTGAATAACTATACATAGAGTTGATTATTGTTTGGCACATATTATTCAGGACATTGAGATGTTCATTGTGAGTACTTGTGGTCCAGGGTACCTCTTTTCAAATTAAACTTATGTACGATTCAGTACGTTGGTGCATCATAGAAGAATAAACATCTAATAGCTAAAGTCTAACTGCAGACTAACTTGAATGTGGTACAGGTTACAGACATACTGGAAGCCACAGGCAGATTGGTAGCTGAGGTAATGGAAGCCGCAGACGTCCTGGAGACCTCAGACAGGTGCAGACATACTGGAAGCCACAGGCAGATTGGTAGCTGAGGTGCTGGAGGCCACAGATAGTCTGGAGATGCTCTGGAGACTGCAGACAGGTCGCTGTGCACAGACTAATAGTCCTAATACCAGGACACAGGTGTGTATCTTGGTAGCCTTATATAGGCCAGTTAAGCTCAGCACATGGAGCGTGTCCGGCTACTTACAAAGCCCAACATGGGGCACAGGAACGTTTAACAGAGCGGGGGAAGGAGCAGATCCCAGACACGGGACAGGCGTGTAACAAGTGGATGTTGTCAGCCAAATTTCCAACAATGATCCATAAAATTGTGACAACTCTCAATTTTTCTTATCCTTACATCTATTGATTAATTATTCTATTGATCTATTCTCCCCTTTATCAGTGAATACAATTTATTTTTATCAAGTAAAATAACAATTGTAGATAGTGAAAGTCATTCTTCTGTTACCCAAATCTCTGCTGAACATTACACAATGTACATATTACATTCCTCTAAATAATGGGCAGCAATCAAGTTATACCTTTATTAATCCATTCTGTGAAGTTTTCTAAGTTCCCAAAGTGCTAAAAATCCATGTTCTTCCAGATCAGAGCACAACATAAGTAATAATCTATACTAAAAACGTATTTTATTTTTGTCCAACACTGATCAAACATTCCATACATCTTTGGAAGAAGCTGAGGAGTTGTTACTATTGTTGCTGTGGTGTTTATCTGCATTGGAAGAACTTGAAGTGTTTTTCCTTTTTGTGTCTATTTTCCCTGTCTCCTTTACCTTGTGTTATAATATTGCAGTGGTGAGACTACTGCTCCTGCCAGCCTTCTCACTACCCAGGGTGAATGAGTGCCTAGGTATGTTATGATGATGGGGGGAAGGACCCGTATAGAGACATTTGGGACCATAGGGTACAAACTCAGGTGAGTTGCAGGAAGTGTCCCCTCTCCCTATCGTCAGGGCCTTCCTTTTTACCATTTCCATTGTTACCCTTGTGTTACACTGCATGCTGAGTGTCTGAACGTTCTGGCGTGACATAGTGTTTTGATTTTGACACCCAC
The DNA here is from genome assembly GCF_048569485.1 of Anomaloglossus baeobatrachus. Taxonomy (NCBI): domain Eukaryota; kingdom Metazoa; phylum Chordata; class Amphibia; order Anura; family Aromobatidae; genus Anomaloglossus; species Anomaloglossus baeobatrachus. The sequence goes on along the minus strand of NW_027445164.1, from coordinate 46,221 downwards.
AGTCTTATCGGTTGAGCAGATTGAAGTCTTGGACAGGGGCTTAAATTTTGTCAGTGGCATTTTTTTTGCTGAGGATAGAAATGTTTCAGGTTATAATTACTCTAGTAATAAATTTACAACCTTTAATGAATTGGAAGGATTCTCCTTCTCTGAACAGAAGGCCATTGTAATGCTAAACTAAATGGATGAGGATTGTAATTTGGAAGAATTGGTGGGGGACCATGACGTAAAACAAAAGGTCTCAAACCCTCATTATTATCCAGTAAAATCTCACGTACCATCATTACACATGTTCCAGAATATGATAGAAAAGGACCAATTGGCTCTGCACTGTTATGTCTCCTCCAATTAAAATAAAGTATATAATTTAACGAAAAAATAAATGTAATGCCGATTGTGAACTAAAAAATAACAACTATTTGGTTATACGTAAGTCAGACAAGGCGGGATGTATAGTGCTAGTGGATGCCTCTTTATATGAAAAATTAAAATATGACATTTTGGAAACTAAAGACCGCTTTACACGCAGCGATATCGATATCGCTAGCGTGCATACCCACCCCCCGTCGGTTGTGCGTCATGGGCAAATTGCTGCCCGTGGCGCACAACCTCGCTTACACCCGTCACGCGGACTTACCTGCCTAGCGACGTCGCTGTTGCCGGTGAACCGCCTCCTTTCTAAGGGGGGTGGTTTGTTCGGCGTCACAGCGACGTCACTAAGCGGCCGCCCAACAGAAGTGGAGGGGCGGAGATGAACGGAACAAACATCCTGCCCATCTCCTTCCTTCCTCATTGCGGGCAGCCGCAGGTACGAGGTTGTTCCTCATTCCTGCCTTATCACACATAGCGATGTGTGCTGCCGCAGGAATGAGGAACAACCTGCGTCCTGCTCCAGCAACGATATTTGGGAACTGGACAGCGTGTCAACGATCAATGATAAGGTAAGAAAAATTGCTCCTTAACGGTCGTTCGTGCGTTTCAAACGCAACGTCGCTAACGAGGCCGGATGTGCGTCACGAATTCCGTGACCCCAACGACATCACGTTAGCGATGTCGTTGCATGTAAAGCGGCCTTAATACTACTTACCGTAGATTGCAATCAATCCAGCTGATGTCTCTTCTAAATCATTATACAATATGTTGGATGGTGGTTGCTTCTCTTTAGGATTCCTTTCTCAAAAGCTTTTGTTATGAGGAGAGCATATTTTGTTTTAAATGTAGAAAAAGGCTTCATAGTTGTAATCTCTTAGTGTATGGGGTTGGGGGGAATATTCTGAGCTTCCTTATATAGTCATCCATTTTTTGGATGACTATTCCATCCCCCTTGTCGGCTGATAGTTACTATATCTGAATCATTGTATTATGATTTTAGGGCAATGTTTTCTTTTTCATTAAAGTTAGTTTGTGTAGATGGGAGTGTAATATTTCTTATTTTAATGAAAGCTTCAAGCACCAAGTTGAGGAAAGTGTCCAAAATATGACCTTGGCTTTCAAGGAGTTAAAAGCTTGATTTTGGAAAAACATCAATATGAAGTCATGTGTCGTATAGAAGTTCTAAAATCCATAAAGACTCAACAACACCCCTATGAAGCTGACCCCCTCTTTTGGAAACAGGTAAGTAAAAAGAATCCTCTAGCAGATGTGAGGCCAATCTCAGCTTGAATGCAGAAAAGGACAGATTTATGACCGGTAGAGATAAGAGCAGAAGTTGAAGGCTACTTTCACACTTCAGTCTTTTCATATCCAAAAGGTCTGTTGTTGCGACTGAATAATGGATCCGTCATTTTTAGCTGTCAACGGACGAAACGGATGAGTTATTTCACAGAATTCCATTCACTGGAATCCTGGGAAAAAACTGATCCGTCGCATCCGTTTCATCCGTTTTGCAACTGTTTTACGACGGATCCGTCATGATCCATTTGTTTTTGGGACAGCCCAATGGGAGTGCCAGACATGCTGGGCATGCTCAGTAGAAAAGGACAGAATCCAGCACTGGATTCCATTGTGCGACGGATTACAGCGGAATCCAGCACCATAGACAACCATTATACCTCTTTACCTCTTTACGGATTGCGACGGAATCCTGTGCAGTGCATTTTTTTGATGCTCCAAAAAATGAACAGTGTCAGTTCCTTCCACCCGACAGTCAGTCATTCCACAACTGATCCATCGCGCAGCGGATGCGGATACAACGCAAGGCCATCAGTCACAATCTGTCGTTAATACAAATCTATGGGGGAAAAAATGAATCCTGCAAACTATTTTGCAGGATACTGTATTTTCTCAAGGCAACGGATTGTGACTGATGCAAAAAAACGAAGTGTGAAAGTAGCCGAACTATAATAGATAGGAAAGTAATATTTTCAAATTTGTGATAAAGTGGAGAACGCAAAGCATCGTTCTGCAACATTGGGTGATGGCCGGGGTCCGGCCAAATGGATATTGGCCAGAGAGAAAATATCTATGCAATGTCTTTCATCTATGAACAGATAAAATTGTGATAGGAAAGATGACGGTAATATCTCCTGCCTTGGAATCTCATCATTTTCTAAGACTTAGGGGTACTTCGCACACTGCGACATCGCATGCCGATGATAGCGATGCCGAGCGCGATAGTACCTGCCCCCATCGCACATGCGATATCTTGTGATAGCTGCCGTAGCGAACATTATCGGTATGGCAGCTTCACAAGCACTTACCTGCCCTGCGACATCGCTCTGGCCGGCGACCCGCCTCCATCATAAGGAGGCGGGTTGTGCGGCGTCACAGCGACGTCACACGGCAGGTGGCCAATAGAAGTGGAGGGGCGGAGATGAGCGGGACGTAAACATCCCGCCCACCTCTTTCCTTCCTTCCGCATAGCCGGTGGAGGCAGGTAAGGCTAGTTTCACACTTGCGTTTTGACGCAAACGGAATCTGTCACTAATGTAGTACAGTTCATTTATTTACATTTGAAGCGCGATACAATGTGTCTTGTGTGTTTCATGCAGTACCCGCTTGTGTCCACATGATGTCGCGCTTCCACTGTAAATAAATGGAACTGTACTGTATGTGTGACGGAACCCGTTTTCGTCAAAATAGCGCAAATGTGAAACGGCCATAAGGAGATGTTCCTCGCTCCTGCGGCTTTACACACAGCGGTGTGTGCTGCCGCAGGAACGAGGAACAACATCGTAGCTCCTATTGGTGCGACATTACGAAAATGACCGACGCTACACAGATCACCGATTTCCGACGCTTTTGCGATCGTTTATCGGTGCATCTAGGCTTTGCACGTTGCGACGTCGTTACCGGCGCCGGATTGCGTCACTTTCGATTTGACCCCGACGATATCGCAGTAGTGACGTCGCAGCGTGCAAAGTACCCCTTAGATACAGTCTATAGTTATCTGAAGTTCAGCCCTGCTATGAGTCACCAGAGGGGAAGTATGTGGGTGTAATATTTCCTTTTATTTTATGTAATTGGATATGCTGTATTGTTTTGTTCCCTTTTGTAATGCCTTTTGTAAACACTGCCTACTTTTCAGGTTAAATGTATAACAATTAATAGTGTATGGCTTCGGGATGTGGTTTATAGATTAAGTAGAACAAAGCTACCTGTAACGTGTGTCTAATCGACCTGTATAAGCAGAGACCCTGATTCCATCGATGTGTCACTTACTTGGCTGCTTGCTGAAGTTTTGATAAACATCAGTTTTATCTGCTTAAGATCTACCAGTTCTTGAAATGCTGCTCTGTGCATAAACTCTCCCACACCACTGATTGACAGCTGTGTACAATGAGCATAGACAGAAAGCTGCCAATCAGGTGGGGATGGGGTTATACAGAGCTAATGGAGATGGAGGAAATATAGCAGCAGGTTTACTAGTTCTCTAGTGATAATCCGCTAGCGATAGTACTGTGATTTTATCAAAACTACAGCAAGCAGCCCAGTAAGTGACACATCATTGGAATCAGAGTCCCTGTCTTTATATAATTCTGATTTTTAATTAGTTAGGTCCAGAAATATCTGGACAGTGACCGAATCTTCGTGTCTTCAGCTCTGCAGCTGCTATTTTTGGTTTAACACTAGAAGTCCCAGAGAGGGGTCATTTAACATTTCTACCTTTGGAACCCAGAGACGGGTCGAATGACCTGAAGGATTTTAGCTAACATCCTATAATCACCGTCTTTTGTTCTGTAATTAAGGCCATTATTGTCGCACCACAGGAGGTTGTTGTTTTCCATTGAGTTTAGCTATTTAGTTTCTAGTTAGTTCTATTCAGTATATTATATTTGTCATTTGACCCTCTTTCGGGACTTCAGGGGAAGCTCGAACTTTCTGGGACTTCTAGTGTTAAAATGAAAGAACTGAAATGCAATTGAAGTGGAGACTTTCAGGTTTAATTAAAGGGTTGGAATAAAAATATCCTTTGAAACATTTAGGAATTGCAGTCATTTTTCTCCAAAGCCTCCTCATTTCAGAGACTCAAAAGTACTTGCAAAAATTTATTTACCATAAAAAAAATGTTCATTTTTAATTCTTCATAGAGATTCCTTTGCAGGCAATGACGGCCTGAAGTCTGGATGCCATGGACATCCCCAAACGTTGGGTTTCCTCCTTTGTGATATTTTGCCGCCCTTACTGTAGTGACTTCAGTTGTTGCTTGTTTGTGTTTCTTTTTGCCTTAAGTTTTGTATTAAGCTTGTGCAATGCAGCTCAATGGGGTTCACATCTGGTGATTGACTCGGCCATTGCAGAATATTCCACTTCTTTGCCTTAAAAAACTCCTGTGTTGCTTTTACAGTATATTTGGGTCATTGTCCATCTGTTCTGTGAATCACCATCCAATCAATTTTGCTGCATTTAGTTGAACCTGAGCAGAAAGACTCAGACTTGCCCTGTGCACTTCAGAATTCATCCGCCTCCTTCTATCTTCAGTCACATCATCAATAAACAATAGTGACCCAGGGCCATGGTTAGCCCTGCATGCCCGGCCATCACACTGCCTCCACCATGATTTACAGTAGATATGGTGTGCTTTGGATCATGAGCCATTCCAAGCCTTCTTCCCATCATTCTGGTACAGGTTGATCTTAGTCTCATCTGTCCATAGAACGTTTCCAGAACTGGGGCGGCTTCTTTAGATGCTTTTTGAAAAAGTCTAAGCTGGCCTTTCTATTTTTAAGGCTGATTAATGGTTTGCTCCTTGTAGTGAATCCTTTGTATTTGCACTCAGGAAGTCTTCTTTTTGTGGTACTATTAGATACTGAAACATCTACTTTTTTGAGAATGTTTTTTCACTTGGGTGTATGTTGTGTAGGAATTTTCCTTCACTAAGGAAAGGATTTTGTAATCATCCATCTCTATTGTCTTGTCTAGATATCCAGACCTCTTTGAGTTCCCATACTCTCAAGTATGCTCATGTTTTTTTCAGAATATACCAAATTGTTGATTTGGCCATCCCTAACATTACCGCTAGATCTCATTTTTTCATCCCAATGATGGTCTGCTTTTCCTCCATTGAGGACTCCTTTGACCGCATGTTGTGAGTTCACAACAACAGCTTCCAAATGCAAATGTCACAGCTGGAATCAGCTCCAGACCTTTTATCTGCTTAATTGATAATGGATTAATGAGGAAATATCCCATGTAGACTATTAAAGACCTTTTGAGATAATTGTCCAGTTATTTTTTTGTCTCTTTATAAACAGATAGCTACATGTTTATGGGCTGTAATTCCTAAAACCTGACTCCAATTAGGATGTGAATACCCTAAAATTAAAGCTGAGAATATGCACTTAAGAACAGATATTGATTACATAACTGTATATTGAAAATGTTTTGGTAAAATGCCAAAATTTGTGTCACTGGCCAAATGTTTCTGGACTTAACTGTAAGTGGTAAACACGTAGTGACAGAAACCTATTAAATTCACAAAAACCCAGCATAGTTATCATAAATGTTTATGAAAGAAATCCAGCTTCACAGAAAGGCGTGTCAATTCTTTTTCTTTTCCTTTGACACAAGTATAACAGCACATAGCAGTCAAGGTGATAACATGACCGATGTCAACGACGCGTTTCAAGTGACACCGCACTCTTAATCATCCTGATTAAGAGTGCGGTGTCACTTGAAAAACGTCGTTGACGTCGGTCATGTTATCACCTTGACTGCTATGTGATGTTATACTTGTGCCAAAGGAAAATAAAAAAAGAAAAAAAATTGACACGCCTTTCTGTGAAGCTGGATTTCTTTCATATGGATTTTGCCTGAGGTGTGGCAGCCCCTTGTCCAGGCTCCAGAAGGTGGTTGAGACTGATCATTACGGTGAGCTGAATCTGTTGTACATTGCATCATAAATGTTTCTTGCTTTTCACAAAGAGATAGGCCCCTTTTAATTCTGGTCTCTTCTACACCCAGAATCCAAACTGTAATAAAGGTTTGTGGGCAGAGATAAGTGAACCTGAATAGTAAAGTTTGATGTTTGTATCAAATACAGACTTTGTAAAAAAAAATAATTAGTGTTCGAATTCGGAGATCGGGTTCATTATGTATCCGAACCACTCGATCTAGCATCGCTGTGTTCGGGTACACGTGGTGCTCACCGGCATGTGCCTCTTCGTGCCATGCTTGAAATATTACTCCCTTCAGGGACTGGAGTGAGATTTCTGGCATAGGGAACACCACAGCTCGTCATGAATTAAAGGAGCTGTGCTGTCACGCCCCCGTCCCACCTAAGCTCTGCCAATTTTAGAGTGAAAATGCCAAATCTTGGCACAACTTTCCAAGTGTTTGTGACAGTTTTTTTTCGCATAAAAGCTTTGATAATTTGGGAACAGAGCGTCTTAATAACTTCCACATATCTAGGATGCAGTGTGATTCAATTCTCCCCTCACTATTTTTTTGCGAAATGTCTACAGTTCTGCGCCAACTCCAGAGGTTCTGAGGCAAAATCATCACATCTAGACAATAGAGAAAGAAAGGCAGGAAGAATATATATTTACACTCATTTATTAAGAAAATAACAAGATTTGAAATGCAATTATATACAATGTGATATACTTCAGAGTTCCTATCTCCAATCTGGGGCTGTGCTTCTTAGTAAATAAAGCAGTGGGAAACCTGAGATTAGTGATTTAAATATAATCCAGTATCAAAACCTTTCACAAATGTTCCTAAAGGCTCTCAAAAAGGCTAACAGTGTGCAGCTAAAAATATTCACTGCTCCCCACGCCATAATCCCGCTCACCTCTAGGCAATGAAGCCAGCGCTAAATAATAGGCGGTATTATTAGCATGGGGAGCAGTGAATATTCATTCTTTTAATATCGGGTACACATGATTACTAAGCCGCCTGCTTACTGCTATGACTGGAGGATCACGTGTGTCTACAATTAGACATTGAAAATTCACTGCTCCCCAAACCCATAATCCCGGCTGTGGGGAGCAGTGAATATTCTGGCAGTTTACTGAAAGAAAATGTCCGTAGACCTTGAGAGCTAAGAAGACGTTGTAGACAATCCGTTCCAAGCAAAGACTGAAGTTTATTCCGAGATAGCAACAGAGCAGATAAGACAGGTTATGCGGCAGGATGACACACGCATGTGTCTGGCAGAACAGCAGAATTAGCAACAGATGAAGAAGAAGAAGAAGAAGTGTCCCCCGAAAGGCGTGTGGGGCTCTTATACATGTTAGACAAAGGAAAGCTCATACTGCAGAGAAAGGCGTATACGTTGGAGAACAAAGAATATAATGATACATCATGACATTATTTATGAGCATTGCGGTAAAAACTTATTGGATTCCTATGGGCAGCCATGATACTTTTCACTAGTTCAGCCGTGTCATCATTGCTGACATTTCTGATCCCTGAAGGCGCCTCTACTTCACATAACTCTTCACACACTGACAACTCTATTGACAACTTAATTTCTTTATCAATTCAATACACCTGCTATTCATGACTACACATCACCATCAATCAACTGATGCAATTGTATTCTTCTATTCAATTTAACCTTTTTTGGACCTTTTCTTATACTTGCTAATTACACTGATGTCATCTCTATCTCCTCTCTGGGGGGAGAACTCTAGCCAGTGCATCTCATTAGCTGCAAAGTTACCGTATTTTTCGCTTTATAAGACGCACCGGATTATAAGACGCACCCCAAACTTAGACATAAAAAAAGGTAAAAAAAAAGAAAAATGGGGTCCGTCTTATACTCCGGTGTTCTCTTACCGGAGGGGGACAGCAGTGCTGGTGAAGCGGGGGTCACAGGAGGCAGAGGTTGTGCTGGCAGGCTCAGCGGGTCAGTGGCAGCGGCATCCGTGGTGGCAAGAGCCGTGGCGTCCATGGTGGCAGGAGCGCGGCGTCAGGAGCCGCGGGACCCGTGGTGGCGGCAGCAGTAGCAGCGGCGGGTGAGTCGTGCAGCAGGCCGCTGCAGTGAGTGTCCGCGGTCCCGGTTCAAATGATGGCGCCTGGAGCGGCGCATGAGCAGATAGAGCTCTCATCCAAGAGCTCCATCTGCGCACGCGCCCACTCGCGGCACCATTATTTGAAACTGGGACCGCAGACAAACTGGGTTAACTTGCTGCACAACCGCCCTACCCGCACGCACAGAGTGGCAGCCAGCAGGCTGCCCGCCCACCCTGCGTGCAAGCGGCCGGGTACCTGTGCTCGCGTGCGGCAGCCGGGTGCCTGTGTGAGGGCGGCAGCCGTCTGCCGCCCGCACGGGCACCCGGCCGCACACCGCACCCGGCCGCCGCCCGCACACGGCACCCGCCCGCACACTGCACCCGACCGCCGGTCGCACACGGCACCCGGCTGCACACAGCACCCAGCCGCCGCCTGCACACAGCACCCGGCCGCCGCCCGCACACAGCACCCGGCCGCACGCAGCCACAGGTACCCGGCCGCCGCCCGCACGCAGCCACGGGTACCCGGCTGCCACCGCACGGGAGCACAGGTACCCAGCCGCTTGCACGCAGCCACAGGCACCCGGCCGCCCAATCGCCGCACAGACAGGACCCCTAGGTACCGCTATATTCGGATTATAAGACGCACCCCTATTTTCCTCCGAAATTTTTGGGAGGAAAAGTGCGTCTTATAAAGCGAAAAATACGGTAGTTTGCTCAAGTCTTCCCAAGATGGCTGTTAGATACTACATGGCTGCTCAGCATATTATGGCTGACTATTCTCTAACACTTATGTCTGCGTGTAACTGGGGGCACATGGCAGTAATGTCATGCGCTTCTCCACTTACATGGTGAAGTCACTTGCCAGCATCAGAAGAGAACACCGTGCACCGGAAGAGCAGAGGGATGGGGAGTATATTCATTTCTTTTATTATGTGTGCAGTGTGATGGGGAAATATATACCGGCATGGACCCATGATGAGGGCTATATATATATACAAGAATGGGGACATATATACTATGACAAAAATCATATATACCAGGATGGGATAAAGATGGGCAATATATATACCAGGATGGATATACAGTATACACAAGGATGGGAGACACATCAACAGTACCTGTAAGGAGCCCAGGATGGGTGACATCAGTACAGAATTGGGGGATTTTATCCCAGTAACAGTGTCAGCAGCAGATCCCCCCCATAACAGTGCGTGATGACCACATTTTTTGTGTCAATCTTTTCCCCTATATTATTGCTTCAAAACCTAGGTATGTCTTATGGTCCAAAAAATACAATAAGTTTAAAAATAAATAAAATGGACCTTTTCCTCACAAATTCTTACTTGAGCAATTGTAGCCAATATTTTTATAAAACCCTTTGAATTATAGTACATCATGATGGCTTCTCCTGTGTGACTCATCGGACAACAGGAACTGATTAGTCTTAAAAACATTTGGCAAATTCTGAAAGCAAGAATGGCTGCTCCGCTCTGTTGGTTTTCTGATGGTCGGCAAGACTTGATTTACCAGTTAAACATTTCAATTATTCACAACATGACAAGGTTCCTTCCCTGTGCGGCTTCTTCACATGTTTAACAAGACCTGATTTACTAGTAAAACATTTCCCACATTCTGAACATGAAAATGGCTTCTCCCTTGTGTGAGATCTTTGATGCACAACAAGATCTGATTTCTCAATAAAACATTTCCCACATTCTGAACATGAAAATGGCTTCTCCCCTGTATGAGATCTTTGATGCACAACAAGATCTGATTTCTCAATAAAACATTTCCCACATTCTGAACATGAAAATCGCTTCTCCCCTGTGTGAATTTTATGATGTCTAACAAGATATGACATCTGAATAAAACATTTCCCACATTCTGAACATGAAAATGGCTTCTCCCCTGTGTGAGATCTTTGATGCCTAACAAGATATGATTTCTGGATAAAATATTTTCCACATTCTGAACATGAAAACGGCTTCTCTCCTGTGTGTGATCTTTGATGCACAACAAGATCTGATTTCTGAATAAAACATTTCCCACATTCTGAACATGAAAACGGCTTCTCTCCTGTGTGTGATCTTTGATGCACAACAAGATTTGATTTCGCAATAAAACATTTCCCACATTCTGAACATGAAAATGGCTTCTCTCCTGTGTGTGATCTTTGATGCACAACAAGATCTGATTTCGCAATAAAACATTTCCCACATTCTGAACATGAAAATGGCTTCTCCCCTCTGTGAATTTTATGATGTCTAAAAAGATTTGATTTACTAGAAAAACATTGTCCACATTTTGAACATGAAAACGGCTTCTCCCTTGTGTGAGATCTTTGATGCACAACAAGATCTGATTTCTCAATAAAACATTTCCCACATTCTGAACATGAAAATCGCTTCTCCCCTGTGTGAATTTTATGATGTCTAACAAGATATGACATCTGAATAAAACATTTCCCACATTCTGAACATGAAAATGGCTTCTCCCCTGTGTGAGATCTTTGATGCCTAACAAGATATGATTTCTGGATAAAATATTTTCCACATTCTGAACATGAAAACGGCTTCTCTCCTGTGTGTGATCTTTGATGCACAACAAGATCTGATTTCTGAATAAAACATTTCCCACATTCTGAACATGAAAACGGCTTCTCTCCTGTGTGTGATCTTTGATGCACAACAAGATTTGATTTCGCAATAAAACATTTCCCACATTCTGAACATGAAAAAGGCTTCTCTCCTGTGTGTGATCTTTGATGCACAACAAGATCTGATTTCGCAATAAAACATTTCCCACATTCTGAACATGAAAATGGCTTCTCCCCTCTGTGAATTTTATGATGTCTAAAAAGATTTGATTTACTAGAAAAACATTGTCCACATTTTGAACATGAAAACGGCTTCTCTCCTGTGTGTGATCTTTGATGCACAACAAGATCTGATTTCTGAATAAAACATTTCCCACATTCTGAACATGAAAACGGCTTCTCTCCTGTGTGTGATCTTTGATGCACAACAAGATTTGATTTCGCAATAAAACATTTCCCACATTCTGAACATGAAAAAGGCTTCTCTCCTGTGTGTGATCTTTGATGCACAACAAGATCTGATTTCGCAATAAAACATTTCCCACATTTTGAACATGAAAATGGCTTGTCCCCTGTGTGAATTTTATGATGTCTAACAAGGTGTGATTTCTGAATAAAACAATTTCCACATTCTGAACATGAAAATGGCTTCTCTCCTGTGTGACATCTTTGATGCTCAACAAGTTCTGATTTCCGAATAAAACATTTCTCACACTCTGAACATGAAAATAGCTTCTCCCCTGTGTGAGATCTCTGATGCAAAACAAGATTTGATTTCGCAATAAAACATTGTCCACATTCTGAACATGAAAATGGCTTCTCCCCTGTGTGAATTTTATGATGTCTAAAAAGATTTGATTTACTAGTAAAACATTGTCCACATTTTGGACATGAAAATGGCTTGTCCCCTGTGTGAATTTTATGATGTTTAACAAGGTTTGATTTCTGAATAAAACAATTTCCACATTCTGAACATGAAAATGGCTTCTCTCCTGTGTGGCATCTTTGATGCTCAACAAGTTCTGATTTCCAAATAAAACATTTCTCACACTCTGAACATGAAAATGGCTTTTCACCTGTGTGAATTTTTTGATGTCTAACAAGATATGATTTCTGAATAAAACATTTCCCACATTCTTGACATGAAAATGGCTTCTTCCCAGTGTGATATTTTTGATGGTCAACAAGATGTGATTTCCTGGTAAAACATTTCCCACATTTTAAACATGAAAATGGCTTCTCCCTTGTAGGAACCGTTTCATCCATTTCATATTCCACATTCCTTCTGTAACTTTTATTCTGCTTACAATTCTGTGATAAATGGGAATTTTGGGCTTGTTTGAAAAACTCAGATGATAGAGCTTTCCGAGGAAGGACTGGATTTATATCTGGGACAACAGTATACTCTTCATATGTATCATGTGGGATACTTTCACCATCTGTTATAAATTCGGAAGATATTAGAGATCCATCTGAACTCCCATTACAGTCATCTGCTAAAAATAAGCACAAAGTTATTAATTTTTAATGATATTATCTTGAAAGTACATTTATTTTTTTAAACCATAACATCAGAAATTAAATTAGGGAAAAAATTATTCTGAATCTGTTGTCCAATATCGAGATCTAAAGGCCCCTTTACACGGGCCGATTTATCTGACGATATGTCGCCGAGGGCACGGTTTTCATGACGCACTTCCGACATCGTTAACGACGTCATTGCATGTGACACCTACGTGCGACTCCGAACGATCGTAAAAATAGCGAAAAACGTTGATCGTTGACACGATGTTCAGTTTCAAAATATTGTTCGTCGTTTGGACATTTTGCTACGTTTGACACCCTTCTAATGGCGAACAACAACCACATGACCGCCTTGGTCAAACAATATCTCGCTGAACGATGTAGCGTCGTTTGTGAGATGGGTACATGTGACCGCTACAAAATGACCTATGAGCGATCTCGGCAAATCGTAGCAACGATCTGTTCATGTTACATCGCTAACAAGATCGCTAGCGATATCGTTGTGTGTAAAGCGGCCTTAAGAGTTACATCTTCGTTAATTTGTCTCTCCCATTCCTAGCACCAGTTCTCTGGAATGTGCTACAGTAAATAATCTGATTGATTGTCACAATGTGACTGCAGGATAATGAGGGATAGGGGGCTCCTATACTGTCCCTCACTATAGAGGACCCTAAGTTATTCCTAACCTCTGGATTACCCCTGAAGATGGAGATGCCGGAGTCTGGTGCATTACTAGTCTCCTGACTAGATCTAATCTGTGATCCCCAAGGGAAGGAAGGGGCAGGATTATGATGGAAATACAGATTAAAACAGATGGGACACATTGCAAACTCACAAAAATAAACAGCGAGAGGCTAAGGAGAAAAGCAAGAGCAGAAAGGCAGCAACAAAAATGACAACAAGGGTTAACACCACAACAGCTCATAGTAATAATGCACAAAAAACACCCATAAATCTGGATCACAACACCTTACCAGATCAGTATAGGTAAACTATAGCTGGCATCAATGAAATAGTCCAGCCAACATATACAGAACGGGAGCAAACAATACTTTCTCCTCTACAGCATGTGATCACAGACATTAACAAGCAACCCAGAAGAGGATAACTCTTACTAGCCTGCCCAAGCATGTGGTTTGATGCCTGCGTCTCCCTGCGCTGCTCACAGACAGCAGAGAAATTAACATGCAAAGTACCAGAGTCTATCATTTCAACAGATCCTGACGCTGCCATGACAGCTCGCAAAACCTGCAAACATCTCCTTGAAACATTGATCCACAACATAGACAATTTCAAAGAGGTTATTTTTGGAGACGAAAATAAAATAAAGACAGATGCTGGAAATTCAACTGGGTTGTCTGGCACTGTAACGCTGATGGCCTATCCTTAGGCTTTGTAACCAAAGCAGGTAGCAGGGTCTTGCAGCCTGTGCAGATAAACATTAGGGTTCAAATTCATCAAGACCGGTGATGTACACTGAAAAATGACGTCAGGGACTGGAGTGAGATTTCTGGCATAGGGAACATCGCAGTTTGTTATGAATTAGAGAAGCGGTGGCATCACACCCTTCTTCTGGCCAAGCTCTGCCCATTTTGGCAAAGCTGGTTAAAATTGTTGTGAACACACACACACACACACACACAGACACACACACACACACACACCAGCCTGTCTCCTCTTCAGCTCTAGACTCCTCCAGTTGAGACCTTTGGTCACATGACATGATGTCAAAATGGTCCTTAAGTAGTCCTATAATTGGTATATAAACACTGGGGCCCCTGGGAGAAAGGGGGCCGTGTGCAATTGCCCAGTTTGCTCTCCCTTTCCCCTGATGCCAGTTCTGCATGCCAGCCTGTGTCCTGTTCAGTTCATTTAGACTCCTGCAATTAAGAGACCTTTGGTTACATCATGTCACATGACTTTGAAGCCACCAAAGGTCCTTAACCCCTTCACGACCGGCCGATTTTTCGCTTTCCGTTTTTTTTTTTCGCCATTCTTTTTCTGAGAGACGTAACTTTTTTATTTTTCAGTCAATATGGTCATGTGAGGGCTCATTTTTTGCGGAACGAGCTGTACTTTTAAATGAAACCATCAGTTTTACCATATTGTGTACTAGAAAATGGCAAAAAAATTCCAAATGCTGAAAAATTGCAAAAAAAGTGCGATAGCACTATGGTTTTTGAGATATTTTATTCACTGTGTTCACTATATGGTAAAACCGATGTGTGGGTGTGATGCCTCAGGTCAGTGCGAGTTCGTAGACACCAAGCATGTATAGGTTTACTTTTATATAAGGGGTTAAAAAAAAATCGGAAGTTTGTCCGAAAAAAGTGGCGCACGTTTTACGCCATATTCCGTGACCCGTAGCGTTCTCATTTTTCGGGATCTTAGGCTCAATGACGGCTTATTTTTTGCGTCTCGAGCTGACGTTTTTAACGGTACCATTTTTGCGCAGATGCTACGTTTTGATCGCCTCTTATTGCATTTTGCGCAAAAGTTGTGGCGACAAAAAAACGTCGTTTTGGCGTTTGGAATTTTTTTGCCGCTACGCCGTTTACTGATCAGATTAATTGATTTTATATTTTGATAGATCGGGCGTTTCTGAACGCGGCGATACCAAATGTGTGTATATTTTTTATTTTTTTAACCCTTTAATTTTCAATGGGGCGAATGGGGGGTGATTTGAACTTTTAGGTTTTTTTGTTTTTTTTTAATTTTTTAAAACTTATTTTTTAACTTTTTTTTTTTATTTTACTAGTCCCCCTAGGGGGCTATTGCGATCAGCATTCCGATCGCTCTGCAGTATCTGCTGATCACAGCTGGAAGGCTGTAAACAGCAGATACGCTGTCTTTCTCTTTTGCTGTGCCCCGGGCACAGCGAAAGTGAAACCAAGTCATGTGTAGTACAGGAGTCATCACATGACCCTGTGCTACCATGACAACTATCGGGAGTCACGTGATCGCGTCACGTGACTTCCGGTTTCGGGTGGTAAGTAAATGCTTACCGCAATCGCGCTTATAATGGCGCTGTCATGTATTGACAGCGCCATATAAGGGGTTAATCGGCACGAGCAGATAACGATTCTGCTCGTGCCTAGCAGGCACACATCTCAGCTGTGAAAATCAGCTGAGATGTGTGCCGATCGCGGCATGCTGCCGCCGGAGGACCGCGGGCAGTAACATTATGTCATTTAGGACGTAATTTTACTGCCCGCGGTCGTTAAGGGGTTAAACAATCAACCTCAGAATACAACTGACGAGGTCTTTAAGAGAGTGGAGTCTTGAGAATTTGCGCAGTTTGACTCCTGCCAACGCTGGCCCTGACTGTAACTAAGGCTTATTTATGGAGTAGGGCTTATATTTCAAGCATTCTTCAAAAATCCCATAAAATTGTGCTAAGTGTTATTTTTGGACTATGTTTACTTTTCAAGGAAACGGTATTTATGAACCCTCTGCAGGTTTGAGTTGCCATCATAACAACATAGAGAAGACACTAGAAACAAACAGAAGGAAAGACAATACAGTTGAAAAAAAAAAAACAGAGAAGAAAGCCTAAAAATATAAACACAAAATTAGTGCAGAAAGTACATGAGTAGATATCTCTTACTGGATAGAGCTGGAGGAAACACATCCTGAGGAACATCGGGAGCTTCTTGTTTACAGTCCTGTGGGAGAAGAGGACGGGGGCATCTCTCTGGTGTTGTCCTCTTACTGGATAGACCTGGAGGAGACACATACAGGGACTGAATTCATTCCTTACATACAGATAATTATAGGCCGTGTGTATTTAGTCCTATTACCTGGTGATGTGAGGGGCTGGGGAACCTCCATCATGACGTCCTTGTACAGATCTTTGTGTCCTTCTAAATACTCCCACTCCTCCATGGAGAAATAGACGGTGACGTCCTGACACCTTATAGGAACCTGACACATACAATGATACCGTCACCCCCGATCCCTTCATAGCGTTACTGTATAATGTCCCAGCATTCCCAGCAGTGTCACC
Source organism: Anomaloglossus baeobatrachus (assembly GCF_048569485.1). NCBI lineage: Eukaryota > Metazoa > Chordata > Amphibia > Anura > Aromobatidae > Anomaloglossus > Anomaloglossus baeobatrachus. The sequence goes on along the minus strand of NW_027445164.1, from coordinate 29,696 downwards.
TCTCCAGTCAGCAGCTCAATCATCTTGTAGGTGAGTTCTAGGATCTTCTGGTCATTGATGTCCTCATGTATCGGGGGGTGAGGTGGAGGCCCCGTGATTGGGCTCAGGGGTCTTCCCCATCCCTCAGACACAGGGGCCTGACAGCGCTCACTAGAGGTCTTCTTCACTACTGTGTAATCCTGGTTATGGAGAGACACAGTAATAAATCTCACTCCAGACATTTCCAGAGCCCTCACCTCTCCAGTTCTGTCCATCTGTTATTCCCATAGATAAGAATGATGTAATGTGACGTCATCAGAATCTCTCACCTCTCCAGTAAGCCGGAAGAGGATCTCTAGGGTGAGGTGTAATATCCTCTCCGCCATCGTGTCCCTGTCCATATCCATCCTGGACAGGAAATTTTCTGAAAACAGAATAATATCACTGAAAGGATCTGATATTATAAGGACCTGAATGGGAAGGAGATGAGCCCATATGTAAAATTAATGGAGATAATAATGGAGGGAAGATATCATTTGGGTAGGAAAAAAAATTTCAACATGAAATGAAGTTGCAAAACTGACCCATAAAAGTATTGCACCTAAAATGGTATCAATGAAAACGTCAGCTCATCAAGCAAAAAACAAGTCCACATTCAACTCCGATGTCGGAAAATGGAGACAGAGACACAAACCGATTTTTTAATGTTTTTTTTTTTTTTACAAAAGTCTGATTTTTATTCACTAGAGATGAGTGAACCTGGAGTTCGGTGTTTGGTACAAACTCAGACTTCTCCAAGATAGTAAATTTCAGGTTTGGAGTTCGGGGGCTTCACGTATGGAAACCACTCTGTGATCAGATGTATTGTGCTCCAAAAAATAAAACTGAAAAAACCCGCCCTCCCCCGGAAGTGATCTGTTTATGGCTGCATGTGGGCGGAGACCCAAACTGCCAATCAGTGACTTCAAATAAAGTCCAGGTCAAGTCCAAGTCCAGAACCGATCTTTACAAATGTTCAGCTGGACCAGCAGAAGCCGAACGTCCACGGGTCCGCTCATCTCTAGTCACCACTGAGATAATAAGAAATGTGGAAGTCTGATATTGCCGTAATCACACTGACCTGGAGAATCACGCTGACCGCTCACTTCCAGCACATCGTGAATGGCATAAAAACAATTAAAAAAAAGATGGATTTTTTTTTCACCAATTCACCGCACTTTGAATTTTTACTTAATTTCCAGTAGATTTTATGGTAAAATTAAAAACTAAGTCATTTAAAGAAAAAAAACAAAACAAAAAAAAACCTTCATAGTTTACAATGCGCCCATTGTATCGTTGGTAGGGATGAGCGAATGTATTCGCCACTATTCGGTATCTGACGAATAACAAGCTATTCGCGACATTCGGTATCCGACGAATAAAACAACATCCGCTCCGATACTTTCATTTTCATTTCTGACTTGCTGGCGCCTGTTTTCCAGCCAATGAACACATCTGATGTTGTTTAACCTCACCCTTGTTGTGGTGTTACTTTGACCCCCTTGCCTATCAGGTCGTCACAAGGGTGCCGTGCAATCTGCCCTTCTGCATGGTACCCGCTCCTCCTTGGTTACGGGTCCTGTCCATTTGGTGTTGCTAACAACAGGTATACACAAATCCTGGGGAACACTCTGCACCACACCCACCAAACACCCATTGGGCAGCCTGAGGGGAATAGGGCCACCCAGATGGAGGGATGGTAGAAGGAGGGCCAGAAGTGTCAGTTAGTGTGGAGAGAGTTGAAGTTCAGCCGTGACAGTGAGAGGTCACGCTGCGGAGCTGGGCTCCTGCACCTGTCTCAGGTGCCAGATGTTGGCCTGGCAAGAAGGAGCTGGAACCCCGGTCACAGGGCGTAGTGGCAAGGGGCATGGTACTGCCAAAGAGGCCTTGTACTACAACCGGGCAGGGGCCAGGGCACGACGCGGTACGCGGACCCTAGGCTGGGAAGTAGCTTCACGCAGCCCAGTAATTCACCCGACGAGGACGGAGTCTTCACTTCATTTTGGTATTCGATCATCCCTAATCATTGGCCTTTACTCTCCCCCCCCCTCCTCCTTTATGTCATTTTGTAGCACTAAATTCAAATTTTCAGAGGGGCTGCAGGTGTCAAGAACCCGGACTTTGGTGAGGGCCCTGAGGTGGCCCAGTAACGTACATTTTGGAGGGACTGCTCTTACTTATACATTTGGGCGGTGCCTCCCTCAATGAGACTCAGATAGTGGAATACATATTCCATAGCAGTTTACAATGCGCCCATTGTAGCATTGGGCTTTACCCTCCTCCTCCTCAAATTTCCAAGTCTGGAATGTAAACGTGTGTGTAAACCAGAAGAGCGACTGCAGATTCTATCTTGAATGGCAGACAATAAGGCCTCTTCACATTTCTCAAGCAGCAACAAATTTTCTACGACCACATAGTCTACTGTGAATAAACAGAAGGCTGGTCCTTCAAATCCTCAACCTGGTCCTCATTCCTTCCCCCTCATCATTAGTTACAGGAGACATATGACCCCAAGCTTGGCCACTCTGTGGATCTTTTTTGTATGTATCCTTTGGTTGGCTCTGGCCTCTCACCGTGCAGCATTGAAGAGGGATGAGAGGAGGTGGTGTGAGTTGAGTATTTTAGAACCTACGGCCAGAAGAAAGCCACTTTGAGGAACCTGATTTACTGTTTCCAGAGGTGGAGACTGATGATGATGAGACACAGTTGCCATCAGAGCAGCCTACAATCTCAACTGCGAAGGAGGATGAGATAGAAGACGAGGTGGTCCATGATGAGTCCACTGATCTGACCTGTACCGTTGACATGCATAGCCACCACAGCAACACAGAGGAAAATGGATATGTAGCACCAACACAGGCACTGAGGGGTAGTGGTTTGCCCAGAGTGAGAACTGGGTCAACTGTTCCGAAGAGCACCCCCACTGTGGTCCAAGTCAGGGAAAGAGGGCGTTCAGCCGCTGTCTGGACGTTTTTTCTGAAAGTCCTTCAGAGAAAAAAATTGTAATCTGTAGCATCTGCCATACCAAGTTGAGCAGAGCACAGGTCAAACGTAACCGGACCACCACTAGTATGTGGAACCACATGGCAGCGAAGCACCCCAGAAAATACAATAATTATAGCAAAAACAACCCTGCTCATGAGAGCTTACATCTACATGAGGTGGTGGGGAGGTGGGACAAGGTACGGGTGCTCATTTCCAATGACAATCCAGCTATCTCAAAGATATGGCGGATAGATAAAGGCTGCCTGAACCAGTCAGCCATTCTTTGAGATGCTTTTCGGTGCGGTGGAGTTTGATGGAGAGTTATGTTGTGAGAAGTTGTGGATAGACTGAATTTAATTTGATTAGGGAGTGTGATAGGCCACCCTAAAGAGCTGTGTTTTAGGGAACGTCTGAAGCTGAGTAAGTTGTGGTTCGTCTTGGTTTCTTGGGTCAGAGCATTCCAGAGGATTGGTGCAGCTCGGGAGAAGTCTTGGATCCGGAAGTGAGAGGTTTGGCTTAGTGTGGATGTTAGTCGAACGTCGTTTGCAGAGTGTAGAGAATGGACAGGGTGATAGACAGAGATGAGGGTGGAGATGTAGGGGGGTGCCGCACTGTGGAGAACTTTGTGGGTGAGAACAAACAATTTGAATTGTATCCTGTGATATATTGGCAGCCAGTGCAATGAGTGGCACAGAGCAGAAGCATCCGCGTAATGGATAGCCAGGTAGGTGACCCTGGCTGCCGCATGAAGGATGGACTGTAAAAGGAGAGAGTCTAGTTAGGGGAAGACTAATTAATAGAGAATTGCAGTATTCAAGGCAGGAGTGGATCAGGGCCACAGTGAGGGTTTTTGTAGTCTCCATGGTAAGAAAGGGGCTGATTTTAGAGATGTTCTTGAGGTGCAAGCGAGAGGAGCGGGCAAGAGATTGTATACAGGAGGTGAAGGAAAGATTGGTGTCGAGCATAATCCCCAGACAGCGAACCTGCTGCCTAGGAGTTATCGTGGCACCACACACAGAGAGGGAGATCTCAGGTTTAGGGAGGTTAGAAGATGTAGAGAATAGAAGTAGTTCAGTTTTGGAAAGGTTAAGTTTCAATTATAGAGCAGAGAAGATGTTGGCAACTGCAGACAGACAGTAGGTGGGCAGAACACCAGGGTACCAAATTTATGTCTCCGGGTCAAACCACTGCCATGTCACCTGTGCTACGTCCTTCACAATCTGCTGCCCAGGAAACAGACTCTCATGCATCCTGCCCACAACCTGTGATTGCACTAACACAGCAAACATCAACTACATCCACTTCCTTTTCCCAGCGAAGTGTCCAGTTGTCCATGCCTAAGAACTTGGAAAGGAAGCGTAAATACACAGCCACGCACCCACAGGCATAAAACCTAAACTCACACATTGACAAATTGCTAGCCATGGAGATGTAGCCATTTAGGCTTGTGGGAACACAGTGTTTCCATGATCTCTAGGCTATGGCTGCCCCATGATACAGTGTTCCCATCCGCCACTATTTTGCCTGGTGTGCCGTCCCCGCGTTACACAAGCATGTGTTAAACAATCTCAACTGTGCTCTGACCAACACCATAACTGGGAAGGTCCACCTAACAACAGGTACGTGGACAATTTGTTGTGGACAGGGATGATGCATATCTGTCACGGCACAGTGGGTGCACCTGGTGGAGGCTGAGACAAAGTCGCAAATCGTTAACATCACGCATCCTACCCATGCCAAGAATAGCGGGCTCAACTTCTATCTGGATTTCCGCCTCATCATATGCCACTTTATGTCTCCCCTCCTCCTCCTCCTGATCCTCTACTGAATTACCCTCCCCATCACTGCCAAGCAGGGAGCTGTGCAGCAACGCATCGGCAAAGTGGCAACACACTCTGCTGAAGCTGATCTGTTTAGATCAGAAACCACACACTGCAGCAGAGCTGTGACAAGGTGTAAAAGAACAAACCGATCAGTAGCTCTCCCTGCTGCACCTCCAACCTGGTCTGGTCATCTGTGATATTGGACGTAATCTGGTGGCGGCTTTAAAGGTCGGCAAGCTGGTACACGTGCCATGCATGACTTACGTGCTGAACCTAGTTGTTCAGAAATTTCTCACAACATACCCTGACTTGCTGTACTTACTTGAGAAGGTAAAAAACAAAAAGTTAGCTGGAGTATGAGTTATGAGTATGAGAATTACATGCAACTTGTAAGCTCATATTCACTTGAGAAGGTGTGCTGTATTAGTGCCCATTTCCGCCATTCCTCTACCACTGCTGCTGGTTTTACAGCGCTGCAAAAGCGCTTGAATTTGCCATTTGCGACCTGCCCACATGGTGGAACTCTACATATCATATGTTGGTGATGATTGGTGAGCAGCAGAGGGCATTAGCTTAATACCAGCTTCAACATGCCCATCAGACTGACAGTCAGCCACCACACATAACTGTTGAGTGTGTGTGGATCGCTGACATTTGTGAGGTTCTTGAGAACTTTGAGTACAGCACCAAGTTCATGAGCGGTGATCAGGCTATTATCAGCTTAACCATCCCGCTGCTGTGTCTGTTGAAACAATCACTGCATAATCTCAGATAGGAAGCTTTGAGTGCCCAGCATGTGGCTATGGAGCCAGATTTCCCAATGGGTGACACTAGCCAGCCCTGCCAATTTTTTGAGGCAACATTGGGTGATGATGAAGAGGATGAGGAGGGAGGGGACTTGTTTTTCTGTGCTACCGAGGTGACTCCCAATGCTACTCAGGGAACTCTCAACCCCAGCTTCATGTCTGTCTAGCATGGATGGGCTGGATAGGAGGAGGTGAGTCAACGTGAAGAGAGGATGAGTATTGTTCCTCCTGGTTGGGACACAGAATCTTTGCCTATTTGCAGCTTGGCCACATGGCACAGTTTATGTGTAAGCGTTTGGCGCAAGACCCACGCATGATACACATTTAATCCTACAACCTATACTGGTTGGCCACCATTCTGGACCCAAGGTACAAGGAGAAATTTCCTTCTCTCCTTTTGGAGTCAGCAAATGGTTGCACAATGGAAGCCTTCAAGGGGGTCATTGTAGGTCAGTTGCTGAAAACATCACCCTCAGACAACGCTGGCAGTAGAGTTACCGGCTCTTTCAAACACCAAAGATTAATGGGGAGAGACACCAACACCAGGTCCAACAGAAGTGGGAGAAAAATGTGCACAAACTGGGTCATTTTCAATAAACCAGGACATCAGCAAGGGTTATCTGTGCCTGTAACAATGCCACATAGTGGTGGGAACTGTAATTGTTTCATTTCATTAGGGAATTGTTGTTTGTCTGTGATACTGTTAAAAAAGCAAAAAAAAAAAGTTTGTCTTGGGATTTAATCAGTAGTATTAGTCACACCTGTTTCTAGAACCTTCTGGCAGCTTCTGGAAGTTCTTGTAGAACTATATAAACCAGCCAGAGCAAGCGAGGTGCTGAAGTAAAGTGTGCGGGGATTGAAGATAAGTGTGGTATAGTTTAAACACAATTACATAGTTTGACACAAGAACATAGTTTGAATTTATCCTTATACGTTTCCCATTGGTTTTTTTTTTTTAATGTTTTTCAACTTTAACGTTTATCCCCATTTAATAGCGGCTCCATGGACAATGTCGGATGTATGCATGCCTTGAGCAGCCGTTTGAGGGTGAATATGTCTGAACTCGATGCAAGCATGTTGCGTATTTGGAATCCATGGTAACTGATCTAAATAAGCAGCTTGCAACACTCAGGGGCATTGCAAACCTGGAGAGGAGTTTAGAGCTCACTGAGCTTTCTCTGGCTGGGGCCAGTGATATGGAGGAGGATGGAGGTGGAGAAGATCAGGACCCAGAGGTAGGTAGTTCGGTAACAGTTAGAAGAAGAGGTAGGGGGAAAAGTGTCAGGGAGCCTAGTCCTGACCTGGCGCAACCTAGTAAATATGCCTGTTTGGCTGATATTAGGAATGAAGGGCCAGGACTAGGGTCACTACAGCAGGACATTGCTCCTAGCAACCAGGAAAACAACTGCTGTAGGAAGGAAGGAAATAGGAGTGAAGCAAAGCCCAGACAGATGTTGGTGGTAGGGGACTCTATAATTAGGCGGACAGACAGGGTCATCTGTCACCGAGAATGTGAATGCCGAACAGTGTGTTGTCTGACGGGTACTCGGGTTCGGCATATTGCGGATCAGATAGACAGATTGCTGGGTGGGGCTGGGGAAACCCCAGCGGTCATGGTGCACATTGGTACTAATGACAAAGTTAGAGGCAGGTGGAAGGTCCTTAAAAATGATTACAGGGAACTAGGAGAGAAGCTGAAGTCCAGGACCTCCAAGGTGGTGTTTTCAGAAATACTACATGTGCCACGAGCGTCACTAGAAAGACAGCGGGAGCTTAGGGAGATAAACACGTGGCTTAGAAATTGGTGCAGGAAGGAAGGGTTCGGGTTCATGCAGAACTGGGCTGACTTCTCAGTCGGCTACAGGCTCTACAGTAGGAACGGGCTGCACCTCAATGGGGAAGGTGCAGCTGTGCTGGGGGAGAAAATGGTCAGAAGGATGGAGGAGCTTTTAAACTAGGATATGGGGGGAGGGAGGGAAGTGGAGCAAAAAAGGGGATAGATAGAGCAGATAGAGACAGGGAGACGTTAGGGGTCAATGAAGGATTAGGGGGGGTGGGACATGCAAGGAACGTAGGGAGGCTAGGAGTAATAAAGGTGTTAATAGGATTAAATGTCTACTGGCAAATGCAAGAAGTCTTGCAAACAAAATGAATGAATTGGAGACTCTTATGTCAACCATGGATTATGATGTGGTGGGCATTACGGAAACCTGGCTGGATGAAAGCCATGACTGGGTGACAAACATACAGGGTTATAGTACATTTAGGAGGGACAGGAAAGACAAAAAAGGTTGTGGGGTGTGTATATTTATCAAATCTATCCTAAAACCTGTGTTGAATGAGGACATTGCGGGAAACTGCAACAATGTAGCGTCAGTATGGGAAAATGTACATGGGGAGGGGAATAATGGAAAAATGCTAATTAGAGTTTGCTATAAGCCTCCTAGCATACCTGAACAAATAGAGGGTGAAATGCTGGAACAAATTGAAAAGGCAGCTAATAATAATAGTAATCGGGTTCTTATTATGGGGGATTTCAACTATCCAGACATTCAGTGGGACATAGAATCTTCTGGTTGTGCTAAAAGCTGTAAATTCTTATCTACCATTCAAGACCATTTCCTCTCTCAGATGGTAGATGAACCGACCAGGGGAGATAATTTACTAGATCTGGTCCTGTCAAATAGACCGGAGACAATTTCAGATGTACAGGTCCGGGAGCACTTGGGCACCAGCGATCATAATATGGTAGGCTTCAACATAATATTCAATAGAACATTTCAAAGGGGGAATGCTAAAACCTGGAATTTTAGGAAAGCTGATTTCAACAAATTAAGGGAAGAGCTTAAATGTGTAGATTGGGACAAAGTCATGGTAACTGGGGATAGTGAACATAAATGGGGTAAGTTTAAGGATATACTACTAGAGTCCTGTAAAAAACGTATACCCTCTGGTAATAAAATGTCCCGGAATAAAAAGAAACCACTATGGATAAATAAGACTGTACAAAGTATAATAAAACAAAAACAAAGGGCGTTTATAATCTTGAAGGCTGAGAATACAGAAATAGCATTTCAGGAGTATAAAGATATCAATAGGAAATGCAAAAAAGAAATCAAACAAGCAAAACTAGCTACTGAAACAAAAATCGCCAATGACATTAAATAAATCCCAAAATCTTTTATAAATACATTAATGCCAAAAGGAAAACAAAGGATAGTATTGGCCCCTTAAAATATAATAACAAGTTAGTTATAGAGGACAAACAAAAGACTGAGATATTAAATAGGCATTTCTCATCTGTGTTCACCAAGGAACTGACTGTACCAGGGATCATTCAACAAGTGAAAAATCAAAGTTCCCCACCAGATATAATTAATTTAACACAAGAAGAAGTACGCCTACGTCTGAGTAAATTAAACATTGACAAATCCCCAGGGCCAGATGGCATTCATCCACGAATATTGAGGGAATTGAGCTCCGTAATTGACAGACCGCTGTATCTCATCTTTTTAGACTTGTAACAGGGTTGGTGCCTCAGGATTGGAGGATTGCTGATGTGGTACCGATATTTAAGAAAGGTAAGAGGGTAGATTCTGGCAACTACCATCCAGTAAGCCTGACATCAGTAGTATGCTAAGTTTTTGAGGGCATTTTAAGGGATGACATGCAAAAATATATTGCAAAAAATAATATAATAACTGACAAACAGCATGGATTCATGAAAGATAAGTCGTGTCTAACCAATCTGTTGGGGTTCTATGAGGGGATAAGTGCAAACCTAAATATTGGTAATGCAGCTGATGTGATTTATTTGGACTTTGCAAAGGCATTTGATACTGTACCACACAATAGCCTTATATTAAAGCTCCAGAAGCAAGGACTAGGGGAAACTATATGCAACTGGGTAAGGAATTGGCTAAAGGATAGGAAACACAGAGTAGTCATAAATGGTACATTCTCTAAATGGGCTATATTCAGCAGTGGGGTGCCGCAGGGATCTGTGCTAGGACCGATTCTTTTTAATCTCTTTATTAATGACCTTGTGGATGGGATTGATAGTAAAATGTCAGTCTTTGCTGATGACCCAAACTATGTAGGATATTAAAAACTGACCTTGATAGTACAATATTACAAAAAGATCTGGATAAGATGTCAGAATGGGCAGATACTTGGCAAATGAGATTTAATGTTGATAAATGTAAGTAATGCACCTAGGACGAAGTAATCTTATAGCTGCGTATACATTAAATGGAAGTAAACTCGGGACTACAGAACAGGAGAAGGACTTGGGTATTCTCATTACAAATAAGCTGAGCAGCAGCACTCAATGTCAAGCAGCAGCTGCTAAAGCAAACAAGATTTTAGGGTGTATAAAAAGAGAGATTAGATCCCGTGATCTCAATGTATTGTTACCCCTCTATAAATCACTTGTAAGGCCACATCTGGAATACGGGATCCAGGTTTGGGCTCCGCATTTTAAAAAGGACATACAGAAGTTAGAATCAGTTCAAAGGTGGCTAACTGAACTACTACAAGGAATGGAAGGCCTCACATATGATGAGAGGTTAAAAAAGATACCGTATTTTTCACTTTATAAGACGCACTTGATTATAAGACGCACCCCCAAATTTGGTGAAGGAAAAGAGATTTTTTTTTTTATTTCAATGTTAAATGGGGTCCGTCTTATAATGCCAGTGTCCGTCTCACAAATCATATAGGGTATATGTCCCTCATAGCCCCCATAATAAAATTAGCCCCCTTAATCTGCATATGGCCCCCTTATATTGAATATAGCCCCCTTGTGCTGGCACACATCCCCTAGTGATGCCACATGTCCCCCATTTGATGGCACACGTCCCCTACTGCTGGCACATGTCTCCTATTGATGGCACACGTCCCCTGTTGCTGGCACTCATCCCCTACAGCTGGCACAGGTCTCCTATAGCTGGCACAGGTCTCCTATGGATTGCACACGTCCCCCTGTGCTGCCCATGGCCCCCTATGGATAGCACATGTCCCCCATGTGCTGCCCATAGCCCCCTATGGATGGCACACATCCCCCTGTACTGCCCATGGCCCCCTATGGATGGCACACATCCCCCTGTGTTTGATATGGCCCCCTATGGATGGCACACCTTCCCCTGTGTTTGATATGGCCCCCATGCTGCTGCCCATAGTAAAATAAAAAACTCTTTACTTACCTTCTCAAGCACTGTCCTTCCGTGTCTCCCTCCGTGCTGCTGAGCTTCTCCACTTCCTGGTTCTCTGTGACAGTCATGTGATCGGCACAGCAGAGTTATATCATCTCTGCGTGCCTAATCACAGCGGCAGCAGGGAAATCGGGAGATCAGCGCTGGAGGCGGTAAGTAAAGAGTTTTTTATTTTACTATGGGCAGCAGAAAGGAGGCCATATCTAACACAGAATGGGGCATGTGCCATCAAAGGGGGGCGCAGGAACGGTGACCAGAAAAATGCCCAGAGGAAAACTGCCCACAGGAAAACTGCCCACATGAATATTGCCCATAGGAAAATTGCCCACAGGAAAATTGCCCACATGGAAAATTGCCCACACGGAAAATTGCCCACATGGACATTTGCCCACACGGAAAATTGCCCACATAGAAAGTTGCCCACATAGAAAGTTGCCCACATGGAAAATTGCCCACACGGAAAATTGCCAATTGCAGCATCAGAAAGTTTCAGATCTATGATATTTGAGGTGCAAGGTGAGGATGTTCACATGATATGTGAAAAATGTCCACAGAAAATTGCCAACAGACATAAATGCCCACTAGGATTGGGGACCATGTAACTCAGGATGGGAACATATATACCAGGATGGAGACAAGGTGGACCATACATACCAGGATGAGGACCTTATATACCAGCATTGGGTCATATACACCAGGATGAGGACATATTCACCAGGATGATGGGCATATATACCAGGACGGAGGACATTACTACATAATGAAGGGGGAGGGGAGGCAGTTCATAAGTCTTGATAGAAGTTAGAACACTACAAGGGCCCGTACATATGAGAACAGGTGTGAGTGGGGGGGGGCAGGTCCAAATTTCACACTGGGGCCCATTGGACCCTAGTTACACCACTGCAAAAACATATCATACATTCCCAGCATGAACACAAGGTGGTACAAGCGACAGAGTCTCACCTCTCTGCTGTGCCTTTGGGGCTTTCAGGACCAGCTATGGCTACTTTCACACTTGCGTTGTTTGGCATCCGTCACAATGCGTTGTGTGACGCATGTGACGGATGCGTTGTAAATAGTGTGATAATAAAGGCAACAGAGTCCTGTAAAATAACACGTTGCGTTAGTTTTCTTTAGCCGAGAGAGAGAGCCCCCATCATCACCGCACACACACAGGCACTACCGCCCCCATCATCACCGCACACACGCAGGCACTACCGCCCCCATCATCACCGCACACACCCCGGCACTACCGCCCCCATCATCATCACACACACGCAGGCACTACCGCCCCCATCATCACCGCCCACACACAGGCACTACCGTCCCTATCATCACCACACACACCGTCACTACCGCCCCCATGATCACCGCACACAGCGGCACTACCGCCCCCATCATCACTGCACACACCACAGCACTACCGCCCCCATCATCACCGCACACACCCCAGCACTACCGCCCCCATCATCACCACACACACGCAGGCACTACCGCCCCCATCATCACCGCACACACCTCGGCACTACTGCACCCATCATCACCGCCCCCACCCTGGCACTACCGCCCACATCATCACCGCACACACGCAGGCACTAACGCACCCATCATCACTGCAGACAACCCGGCACTACCACCCCCATCATCACCGCCGCAAACCCCGGCACTACCGCACCCATCGTCACTGCACACACCGGCACTACCGCCCCCATCATCACCGCACACACGCAGGTACTACCGCCCCCATCATTAATGCACACACCAGCACTACCTCAGTGACATCCCCGCTGACAGCGCGATTCACTTCAGTTGCTGTGTGGAGCTGACAGAGAGCGGTAATGGTCTGTGGCCGCTCCTGTCAGCTTCATGTAGCAGAGCTGAAAGCGTCATGGGACCTCTGTGGATCACGTCGGATCTGGAGGGGTATTTGGGGATTTTAATAAAGTGGTGAAAAAGGGTGTATTTTTGTCTTTTATTTCAAATAAAGGATTTTTTTGGGTGTATGTGTTTATTTACTTTCACTTACAGGTTAATCATGGGGGGTTTCTCATAGACGCCTGCCATGATTAACCTAGGACTTAGTGGCAGCTATGGGCTGCAATTAACTCCTAATTACCCCGATTGCCACCGCACCAGGGCAATTTGGGATGAGCCGGGTAGAGTCCCGGGACTGTCGCATCTAATGGATGCGGCAATTTCAAGCGGCTGCTGGCTGATATTTTTAGGCTGGGAGGCTCCGCATAACGTGGGGCTCCCCATCCTGAGAATACCAGCCTTCAGCCATGTGGCTTTACCTTGGCTGGTATCAAAATTGGGGGTGGACCGCACGCCGTTTTTTTAAAATTATTTATTTATTGTACTGCATGACATAGACCCGACCACCGGCGGCTGTGATTGGTTGCAGTGAGACAGCTGTCACTCAGCGTGGGGGCGCATCTGACTGCAACCAATCATAGGCACCGGTGGGCGGAGGAAGCAGGGAATACGAGATGGAATAATGAGCAGCCGACATTTTGAAAAGAGGAGAAGCCACCAGAGCAGGGTGACAGCTGTGCAGCGCCGCGCCCATGATTGGCGAGTATGAGAGAGGGGGTGAGAGGGAGAGACCAACCGACAGAGAGCGATAGAGAGACCAGGAGTGATTTTAAACAATTTAGATCATTCTGCTGGACATGCTGAGCATGTGTGACGCCTTGGATTAGCCAGGTAGTCACAGGTAGGCCCTTGCACAAACACCTTCCCCTAAAAAAGGTACCAGCAGCCAACCTTAAAACCCTGAGTCACCCCCCGGGGGGTGGAGCCAGGCGGTTGGCCACACCCACCGAGGAGTTTGGAGAGCCTGAGGCGGGAAAAACAGAGAGTTCAGTGACAGGAGTGGAGGAGAGTGGTAGCAAAGTGTGGACGTCTGTCAGGGATCTGGGTTGGAGCCCGGATACCCTGTGGCCAGGGGGCAGACGGTGCTGGCCGCTTACAGGAGCAGGGATTACAGCTGGTGGAACCGTAAGGGACCGGGACCGGATAGTGGCCCGCCGGTACCGAACCGGGGAACCGATTTGGAAACCAGAGCACCAGGAGGGGTACTCAGACCCAATACGAGGCCCAGAAGCCACTGGACCGAGTTGAATTCACTGATTGGGGTCTGGACTTTAGGTCCTTTCCCACCCAAGACCTGACTGAAGACAACAGCCCAACCAGAGGGATAGAAAGCCACTGCCCAGGCATCGAGATCCCACGGGCCAGCGTCTGCGGGCAAACGGGCTCTACCGGCACACACAAAGCTGGGGAGCGGACTACTGTTGCTCAGGCATAGGAGTCACCATTCTACTAAAAGTGAGGTGCAGGAGAAAGGCGGAAACCACCAACCTGAAAAAAGGGGAGAAGCGCAGCCGGCTGCGGGCACCGTCCACCATCTTGTTTGGTTTACCAGAGACTCCAGTGTGTCTTTAATAGTGAGTACAACAGTTCCCTCGGGCCGCGCATCGCATCGCACCAACAAGCCAGCACGCATCCCCCCTCCTCAGCACCCTCAGGCCCCCGGGACCATCACCCCCTACCCACGGAGGGGTCAACACCAAACTGGGCAACACCATCCCCGGGAGCCTAGTCAACGGCAGCGGTGGTGTCCATCCATTCACCACAACCCGTGGGTGGCGTCACGAACTTAACCCCCAAAAACAACGCGGGCCTCGGCCGTGGATCTCCCCACCGAACACCAGCCCTCACGTAGCGTCAGCATCCCTTCAGAGCGACGTGACCCCCGGGTCCGGAAGGAGCTCGAGCCACCCACCGACGAGCCCGGATCCGAGCGGCTCGGCAGCCGGCCAAGCCCCGGGGCGGTACATATGCTCAGTAGAATGTGATGGAATCCATCAGCGGATTCCGCTGCTTAGCGCATAGCGGCGGAATCCGCCACCATAGACGATCATGAGACACTTTGGCGGATTCCAACGGAATCCGCCAAGGTGAGTTGTTTTAACGACACCAAAAACGCTACATGCTGCGTTCCCTCCTCCCGGTGCTCAGTCTGAATAACGACTCAGCGTCGGCCAGCGGATGAAACACAGACACTGCGTCACAGTGCGTCGTCAATATAAGTCTATGGAGAATAGCACAGTCCATTAACGGACTGCGTTATTTTCCATAGTGGCGGATTGCGACGAACTATCTCTGCCAGCAGCACCCTGCTTTTGGTGGGCTCCCCTGAGATGATAATGTATTAGATGTGACCTGCAGTCACATGTAACTCAACAAATAATACAGTGATACTTTTGTGAGTACAGATTGTAGTGATTGCTCCTCTCGATCACACTGCTGCTGGTTCTGCATGTGCTGCTGTTTTGGGCTGGTGGAAGGAGTAAAGGCTGCTTTACACCAGAAGATCTATCGTGCGATAGATCGTCAGGGTCACGGTTTTTGTGACGCACATCCGGCATCACTTGCAATGCCGGCCTGTGTGACACCTCCTAGCGACGCAGTATCGCTCACAAATCGTGAGTCGTGTACTGCTCGTTGGGTTTCATAATATCGTTTAATTTAATTGTTCATCGTTCCCGGGGTAGCACACGCCGCTACGTGTGACACCCCGGGAACGATGAACATCGCTTACCTGCGACCCGCGGCTCTCGCCGGCTATATGGAAAGAAGGAGGTGGGCGGGATGTTTACGTCCCGCTCATCTCCGCCCCTCCGCTTCTATTGGCCGGCGGCCGTGTGACGTCGCTGTGACACAGAACGTCCCTCCCACTCCAGGAAGTGGACGTTTGTCGCCCACAGCGAGGTCGGACGGGAGGTAAGTACGTGTGACGGGTGTTACCGACTTTTTGCGCCACGGGCAGCGATTTGCCCGTGACGCAAAAAGGACGGGGGCGGGTACGATCGATTGTGAAATCGCACAATCGGTCGTACCGTGTAAAGCAGTCTTAAGGCAGAATCAGTGAGATTAGAGCAGACTGTATCTATCTATTGCTGATAATGACAGACTATTGCTACAAACCACAGATCTTCAGCATTTTTGCAGTTTTGCACTAGGTCAACTGTAAATCACAAGTTGATCACCTATTATGTGAACATCCTCACCTTGCACCTCAGATATCATAGATCTGAAACTTTGTGATGCTGCAATTGGCGATTTTCCGTGTGGGCAATTTTCCGTGTGAGCAATTTTCCATGTGGGCAATTTTCCGTGTGGGCAATTTTCTGTGTGGGCAATTTTCCATGTGGGCAATTTTCCTGTGGGCATTTTTCCTGTGGGCATTTTTCAGGGAACCGCAGGAACACAGAGAAGGAGATCTCCTGCTGCCTCCACCAGCCTCCAGCACCACTCCAGAGCTGCCCCCAGCTCCCCGAGGACCTGTAGTATATTATCCGTATATTCGGATTATAAGACGCACCCCCTACTTTCCTCCAAAATTTGAGGGAACAAAAGTGCGTCTTATAAAGCGAAAAATATGGTATGTTTAGCTTAGAAAAAAGACGTCTCAGAGCAGATCTCATTTATATGTATAAATACATGTGTGGTCAAAATAAAGGACTGGCACATGACTTATTCCTTCCAAAGACAGTACTAAGGACCACGGGGCATACACTGCGAATGGAAGAAAAGCGATTCCGGCAGCTAAATAGGAAAGGGTTCTTTACAGTTAGAGCAGTCAGACTGTGGAATGCCCTACCACAAGAGGTAGTAATGGCAGATACTATAACAGCCTTTAAAAAAGGGGTGGATGATTTCCTCAGTACACACAACATTGATGGTTATAAATGACTTAATGACAAAATGTATAATTGGTGGAGGAAGGTTGAAGTAGATGGACCTAGGTCTTTTTTTCAACCTATGTAACTATATGTAAACTATACAACTGTAAGGCTGTGACATTGTTATCCTCCCAGATCTGGCCAGGAGCACACTTCAACTTTGTAAAGCCTAATGAGTACTCACTCAGTGACTTCGAGGAAAAAAGGGTTCTCCTAACAATGGGCATTTCCTCATTTCAACTTTTTGCAAAACAAGATGGCCGCTCCGCAGAATTCAAGAACTTGGGGGACCTCCCGACCAAATTATCTACCTTCGACTTGCCTCAGATCTATCTGCCAGAATGGCGCTTCGAACTCTCCCTCCTTTGATCCCACATGCTAATTGGGAGACAGAGCGGTCACCAAAATTGCAACGCTTATCCCTCAGTGATGGGCATCTCAGAGACATGAGGTCTTCTCCAGGATGACTGATCTGTACTTATTACCATCACTAGATTTACAATTCGGTCATTATTAATGCCTATAAATGGTGGCTGGGAGTTTGATTTGAAAATTTGTAAAAGGAAATATTTGTACTTTTTATGTTCAATATATCTTTATTGTTATTATTATATCAAAACAAGGGTACAAAATGTACAATTTTCAACCAACAGAAATTTGTACTTTTTTACACCTAATCTATCATTGTCACTTTTTCCTACTTCTATTACCTTTTTTCTGCTTTCTCTCTTTCACCTTTATTCTCTCTAGATTGGTGGGTATACTATACATATTTTGGATATTTGAGTAATACGGGTCTCTTGCGGAGACTATCCCTGTCTTGGCTTCCT
Source organism: Anomaloglossus baeobatrachus (assembly GCF_048569485.1). NCBI lineage: Eukaryota > Metazoa > Chordata > Amphibia > Anura > Aromobatidae > Anomaloglossus > Anomaloglossus baeobatrachus. The sequence continues at coordinate 12,271 of NW_027445164.1, read as the reverse complement.
CAACCCCTCTTAGGTATTGGGATCTGTAAATAAGGTCCAGTTTTCTCCTGCTAGGAGTTAATAGTTTAGTGTGGCCTATGGAAGTTGTCCCTTCCAATTTCGCATTTCTCCCCAGGTTTGTCTCGTCTATATCCTATCTTCGTCTTTCTCCCTCCCTTTCTCTAATTGTGACTATGGCTAAGTTAACATATACATCTTATATTGTAAATAGTCCTATGAAAAACTCAGATATTGTATTATCTACATAAAAAGGGTCTCAATAGCTATCTACATAAAAAGGGTCTCAATAGCTATGCTTCAGGAAACATAGATTAAGTTCTCTTCAGTTTTTAAGTATTCAAATAGATACTACAATGTCTGTTCCCTTTCTACTAACCCAAATAATAAACCGAAGGGTGTTTCTATTGCTTTCCACAAATCCCTTCCCCACTGGATTTTGGAGTCGCGAGTTGATCCGGACAATAGATACATTTTCCTTATAGTATGTATTGTAACATTTATTTCCTCAACACAGAACAAAGACCATTTGGGATCAAAGTTTTACAGTCACTGGCTGAGTTCACCAGGGGTTCCTCTATCATTCTGATGGGATTCTATGTAGATACAAGAGGGAGGAGCTCTGCCTCTAGCTCCTCCCACTACATCAAGCTCCTCCCTCTGCCTCATCAGTAACAAACGCCATCTCCTATCTCAGTAATGGGAAAGTCTTCATTGAATACAGATTTTACCTCAGGATTGAGAATTTTAACTGATCAATTCCTCCAGAGAATAAAATATATCATAAAATTGCTTATTTTCATGTGCACTAATTATTTATCATATAAAAATTAAAATCATGGTCATACTTTAAAAACCCTCCTGGCTCCATTTCATGAGGCGCAGTAATGGGAGCTTAATAGTTCATTTTCTTCTGCTAAGTTGGTTGAGATCTTTAACCCCAGGGTATGGTTGCACTTGCGTATGACTCGTGTGAGTCTCGCATTGGTATCACCCAGCACGGCGCACACTCTCCTGACAGGAACGCCTCCGCTGCATGGAAATACATGCAGCCGACCCGTTCCTGTCAGGAGAGTGTGAGCCATTCCGCTGCCGGGTGATGCCGATGCGAGACTCGCATGAGTCATATGCAAGTGGAACCATACCCTCAACTCATAAAATCTCCGTATTTTGTCATATCCAAGAGATGAACTATGAGATCTTGTCCCGGTGGTATAAGACCCCAGAGCGCATACATCACATGTTCCCTGGCACATCTGATACGGGTTGGAGATGTGACTCAGCTGTGGGCCTGTCTGGGTATTAACCAACTTCAGGACTCAATGTTTGACCACTTTAATAAACTCTTTGGGATTGAATCTTTGACCTCTTTAATAAATTCTTTAGTACAACACTACAGAACTCTCCAGAAGCAGCGTTACTTTCAATATTTCCAATGTCAATTTTGTCGATCTCTTTTGAATATCTCTGACAGCAATGAGGCAAGTCCTCCCTAGACACTGGAGATCGTCCTCTCCCCTCTAAGCTGGAATGGGTTGAATCTGTGGACTTTTTAATACGCATGGAAAATGTAATAATTTCAGATGAGGTCTCTGTTCTGAGTCTTATGAATATGAGGACATGGTTAACCCGGTCTTACTTTAGCCCTCCTGACTTTGGGACTTGGTAACCAATCCATGTTACATCTTGTAATGATATAAGGGTTTTTGTACTTCAATTGGAGCTCTTCTTCCCCTATTATGGCTTCCTAACGTGTTTCCCTATTTTATGTTTTATGGTCTGTGTTCTTCTTACTACCCCCTAGCACCATTTGTATGACATTATTGTGTCTCATGTTTTCTATTTCAATATATGATGATTATACAAAAATATTTGTTAAACAATAAGAATAATTATAAATTCTGCTAATGTTCTCCTGTCTAAAGAAATAATAGAAGGTTTTGATTTACGGTAATTCTCAGGTTACACCGTCCTCAGCTTTTATGCCCAAGATCGGAAATATTAAATCTTCTAAATGTCCCATGTGTAACTCAGAGGCTGCAGATCTATCTCACATGTATTGCGACTGCCCGGAAAGTAGGAATTTCACCGCTCATGGCATGGTGTCTCGTCATAAATGGAAAGTTTGGCAAGAAAGACTGGCCCTTTGTAACGACCCGATCAGCACATTCAGCAAAAGGGAGGGAAGGAAGATTCATCAATATGATGCCAAGATTTTAGGACATCACCAGCATCATTACCCTCCGCTTTGTCTTAGGGGTCCACCATACAGATTAGATTCCCATGATTTTCTAAGTTGTCTGCACAGTCTATGTATGAAGTTGTCTGCACAGTCTACGTATGAAGTTGTCTGCACAGTCTACGTATGCTGTTATTTGGCTTTGCAGATTAGAGATCTGGGCAACTAATGGTCAACATCTTCTAATTTCAGGGCATAGGGTGGATCCTACCAGTAAGGTCTGGATAAAACAGATTTCACTCCAACAGAAGAGCGTCCAATACCCAAAATAATGAGACAATTTTGGGTGGAGGAGCATGTGGTGGTCTAGCAGCAGAATGGTGACCATTTAATATGGCTGGACTACAACCCTGATAAAGCAGCCACAGCCGGCGACTGAGAAGAATCTGTGACTTCTCTGCATTTAGTGGTCACTACTCACCTGGGCGGTTATCTGTAGGAATCTCCTCTTTACTCCGCTCATCACCCCTCACATATGTCTCTGTAGTATTAATATGGGGCAGATCTTCCCCCTGAAACAAATATTGTAAAAGTCACAGACAGATGGAGAAGTCCCATCTATGATCAGCTCTAATCCTGCCATCTCCACCGCTCTCATTACACAAGTATAACACATATAATACTGGAGGATAAAACAAGACTGAGCACAAGACCTTCACAGCCGTCTACACATCATAGGGAGATTTCATGGCTCCTTCTCTCCATCTACCTGATGATCCTGAGGAACATCGGGATCTTCTTGTTTACAGTCCTGTGGGAGAAGAGGACGGGGACATCTCTCTGGTGTTGTCCTCTTACTGGATAGACCTGGAGGAGACACATACAGGGACTGAATTCATTCCTTACATACAGATAATTATAGGCCGTGTGTATTTAGTCCTGTCTATTACCTGGTGATGTGAGGGGCTGGGGAACCTCCATCATGACGTCCTTGTACAGATCTTTGTATCCTTCTAAATACTCCCACTCCTCCATGGAGAAATAGACGGTGACGTCCTGACACCTTATAGGAACCTGACACATACAATGATACCGTCACCCCCGATCCCTTCATAGCGTTACTGTATAATGTCCAGGCATTCCCAGCAGTGTCACCTCTCCAGTCAGCAGCTCAATCATCTTGTAGGTGAGTTCTAGGATCTTCTGGTCATTGATGTCCTCATGTATCGGGGGGTGAGGTGGAGGCCCCGTGATTGGGCTCAGGAGTCTTCCCCATCCCTCAGACACAGGGGCCTGACAGCGCTCACTAGAGGTCTTCTTCACTACTGTGTAATCCTGGTTATGGAGAGACACAGAAATAAATCTCACTCCAGACATTTCCAGAGTCCTCACCTCTCCAGTTCTGTCCATCTGTTATTCCCATAGATAAGAATGATGTAATGTGACGTCATCAGAATCTCTCACCTCTCCAGTAAGCCGGAAGAGGATCTCTAGGGTGAGGTGTAATATCCTCTCCGCCATCTTGTCCCTGTCCATATCCATCCTTCACGGGGCAATCAGGAGAATTCTCTTCTATAGAAGATCTCCACTGAGAGGATCCGATATTATAAGGACCTGAATGGGGAGAAGATGACGATGTAACATCATAAAGAATCCGCTGTAATAATATAATTACTGGAGAGAATAAGGGGAAACATATGAGGAGACAGAACGTGTAGAAGTTGTTCGCTCTGGTCTTGTATGGACTGGAACATAAATTGAATTGCTGACTAAGACGTCTCCTCCGCTCCCAATCACTGGTTATTTCGGTTAATGCTTCAGCCACTGACTGACGGCAGAGATCACGTTTATCAGTGACTAAACTGACAGGAAATCCAGAGACTGGCGGGGACCAAGCAGAGGGGGCACAGGAGTAATGGGGATCGTTATGTGTTACTATTGTTAGTATTTTACAGTAGTCAGTTCTTTCTATCTACTAATAAATCTTATATATTCAGGCCACACACAACAAGCAGTTTCCTCCTCGGAGTCGGCAGCTGAATACGTTTCTCAGAGACTCATCTTCCATGTCACTAATTCTCCTCTCATTTACCGACACTGGAATCGGCATCAGCAAAACTGCAGGAGAAATTCATTACACGTGAGAGGAGGAATAACGGCTCCATGATGAGGACGACATCTTCACACTCTACTGCGTCTCTAGAAAGATATCTGTCCGGAGTCCGTCACTGACTCCATCACCACCACTAAATGGAGAGGAAAATGTCTACATGGTCGGGGGTTAAGTTTTGCAATTTTTCTTTTTTTTTTCTAACCCATGTTATGTTTTGTGGAGTGCATCCCTTAGGCTTCCATATATTACATGGAAAAGGCCAGAAAATTAAGCAGGTTCTCATTGCCCCCCTTATCCCATAATTTCTTCATCGTGGGGGTCTGCTTGGTTGCCAGGGTAGTTAGAGGCCTAATAATGGTTTTTGGGTCTGCAATGTACAAAGTCTATTAATCTCTGCCAGACGCGGCGTCCAATAAGCTCTTAGGCCCCAAACACATCAGACTAAAGTCAGCGGCGGCTGCTGATTGCGGAGGGGATCGGTCGCTGTATAATATATACGGAGCCTCCCGACAGATGACGTCAGGGCAGAGAAGGATCCGGCATGCTGAATTTCACAGACTGATCCGTTTCTTCTTCCTGGAGATAATCCTCCGCTCCAGGAGTCTGGAGGCGCCTCTCTCATAGTGACCACAGGAAAGCTGGAGTGTTGGTGTATGGGGGAGTCGGGGGGAGAAGCAGTCATCATCGTCTGTGAAATCTAAGTGTGCCAGGGTCTGTCAGTATATACACACCTCCTCTGAAAGGCCACAGAGGATGCAACATCATTAAGAAAGAGGCACCACTACCCAAATAACACCAGAAAGACCAAACAGATCTCCAAACAACACCATGAAGACCAAGGAGATCTCCAAACAACACCACGAAGACCAAGGAGATCTCCAAACAACACCACGAAGACAAAGGAGATCTCCAAAACAACACCACGAAGACAAAGGAGATCTCCAAAACAACACCACGAAGACCAAGGAGATCTCCAAAACAACACCACGAAGACCAAGGAGATCTCCAAAACAACACCACGAAGACCAAGGAGATCTCCAAAACAACACCACGAAGACCAAGGAGATCTCCAAACACCACCACGAAGACCAAGGAGATCTCCAAACACCACTACGAAGACAAAGGAGATCTCCAAACAACACCACGAAGACCAAGGAGATCTCCAAACAACACCACGAAGACCAAGGAGATCTCCAAAACAACACCACGAAGACCAAGGAGATCTCCAAACAACACCACGAAGACCAAGGAGATCTGCAAACAACACCACGAAGACCAAGGAGATCTCCAAACAAGACGACGAAGACAAAGGAGATCTCCAAAACAACACCACGAAGACCAAGGAGATCTCCAAAACAACACCACGAAGACCAAGGAGATCTCCAAACAACACCACGAAGACAAAGGAGATCTCCAAAACAACACCACGAAGACCAAGGAGATCTCCAAACAACACACGAAGACCAAGGAGATCTCCAAAACAACACCACGAAGACCAAGGAGATCTCCAAAACAACACCACGAAGACCAAGGAGATCTCCAAAACAACACCACGAAGACCAAGGAGATCTCCAAACAACACCACGAAGACCAAGGAGATCTCCAAACAACACCACGAAGACCAAGGAGATCTCCAAACAACACCACGAACACCAAGGAGATCTCCAAACAACACCACGAAGACCAAGGAGATCTCCAAACAACACCACGAAGACCAAGGAGATCTCCAAACAACACCACGAAGACCAAGGAGATCTCCAAACAACACCACGAACACCAAGGAGATCTCCAAACAACACCACGAAGACCAAGGAGATCTCCAAACAACACCACGAAGACCAAGGAGATCTCCAAACAACACCACGAAGACCAAGGAGATCTCCACACAAGTCAGAGATAAAGTGGTGGGAAGTACAAGTCAGGGCTGGGTTCTAATCATCAAATGGAAAGAAAATGTTACCACAACAAACCTGACACGAGAGGGCCGCCCACCAAACCTCTCAGCCCAGACAAGGAGGGCATTAATCAGAGGCAGCGCAGAGACCAAAGGTGACCCTGAAGGAGCTGCAGAGTTCCCAAGCAGAGACCGGAGTATCTGTCCATAAGACCACAATAAGTCGTACACTCATAGAGCCGGCCTTTATGGAAGAGGGGCCAGAAAAAAGCCTTTACTTATAGCCAAAAATTGTAAGTCTCCTATATACAGCATGAGCCCCATATAGCCTCATAGACTTTATGACCCCCAGATAGCAGCATCCTGTATACTCTGTGAGCCCCACACAGCCTCCTATATACCTGATCTCCATATACCCTCCTATATGCAATATGTGCCCATACACATGGAGAAACACCCACCTGCAGAGCCGCACACTAGATATATAATACCCTGCACCTACCTCCACCTGCAGAGCCGCACACTAGATATATAATACCCTGCACCTACCTCCACCTGCAGAGCCGCACACTAGATATATAATACCCTGCACCTACCTCCACCTGCAGAGCCGCACACTAGATATATAATACCCTGCACCTACCTCCACCTGCAGAGCCGCACACTAGATATATAATACCCTGCACCTACCTCCACCTGCAGAGCCGCACACTAGATATATAATACCCTGCACCTACCTCCACCTGCAGAGCCGCACACTAGATATATAGTACCCTGCACCTACCTCCACCTGCAGAGCCGCACACTAGATATATAATACCCTGCACCTACCTCCACCTGCAGAGCCGCACACTAGATATATAATACCCTGCACCTACCTCCACCTGCAGAGCCGCACACTAGATATATAATACCCTGCACCTGCCTCCACCTGCAGAGCCGCACACTAGATATATAATACCCTGCACCTGCCTCCACCTGCAGAGCCGCACACTAGATATATAATACCCTGCACCTACCTCCACCTGCAGAGCCGCACACTAGATATATAATACCCTGCACCTACCTCCACCTGCAGAGCCGCACACTAGATATATAATACCCTGCACCTACCTCCTCCTGCAGAGCCGCACACTAGATATATAATACCCTGCACCTACCTCCACCTGCAGAGCCGCACACTAGATATATAATACCCTGCACCTACCTCCACCTGCAGAGCCGCACACTAGATATATAATAACCTGCACCTACCTCCTCCTGCAGAGCCGCACACTAGATATATAATACCCTGCACCTCCCTCCACCTGCAGAGCCGCACACTAGATATATAATACCCTGCACCTACCTCCACCTGCAGAGCCGCACACTAGATATATAATACCCTGCACCTACCTCCACCTGCAGAGCCGCACACTAGATATATAATACCCTGCACCTACCTCCACCTGCAGAGCCGCACACTAGATATATAATACCCTGCACCTACCTCCACCTGCAGAGCCGCACACTAGATATATAATACCCTGCACCTACCTCCACCTGCAGAGCCGCACACTAGATATATAATACCCTGCACCTCCCTCCACCTGCAGAGCCGCACACTAGATATATAATACCCTGCACCTCCCTCCACCTGCAGAGCCGCACACTAGATATATAATACCCTGCACCTCCCTCCACCTGCAGAGCCGCACACTAGATATATAATACCCTGCACCTCCCTCCACCTGCAGAGCCGCACACTAGATATATAATACCCTGCACCTACCTCCACCTGCAGAGCCGCACACTAGATATATAATACCCTGCACCTACCTCCTCCTGCAGAGCCGCACACTAGATATATAATACCCTGCACCTACCTCCTCCTGCAGAGCCGCACACTAGATATATAATACCCTGCACCTCCCTCCACCTGCAGAGCCGCACACTAGATATATAATACCCTGCACCTCCCTCCACCTGCAGAGCCGCACACTAGATATATAATACCCTGCACCTCCCTCCACCTGCAGAGCCGCACACTAGATATATAATACCCTGCACCTCCCTCCACCTGCAGAGCCGCACACTAGATATATAATACCCTGCACCTACCTCCACCTGCAGAGCCGCACACTAGATATATAATAACCTGCACCTACCTCCTCCTGCAGAGCCGCACACTAGATATATAATACCCTGCACCTACCTCCACCTGCAGAGCCGCACACTAGATATATAATACCCTGCACCTACCTCCTCCTGCAGAGCCGCACACTAGATATATAATACCCTGCACCTACCTCCACCTGCAGAGCCGCACACTAGATATATAATACCCTGCACCTACCTCCACCTGCAGAGCCGCACACTAGATATATAATACCCTGCACCTACCTCCACCTGCAGAGCCGCACACTAGATATATAATACCCTGCACCTACCTCCACCTGCAGAGCCGCACACTAGATATATAATACCCTGCACCTACCTCCACCTGCAGAGCCGCACACTAGATATATAATACCCTGCACCTACCTCCACCTGCAGAGCCGCACACTAGATATATAATACCCTGCACCTACCTCCACCTGCAGAGCCGCACACTAGATATATAATACCCTGCACCTACCTCCTCCTGCAGAGCCGCACACTAGATATATAATACCCTGCACCTACCTCCACCTGCAGAGCCGCACACTAGATATATAATACCCTGCACCTACCTCCACCTGCAGAGCCGCACACTAGATATATAATACCCTGCACCTACCTCCACCTGCAGAGCCGCACACTAGATATATAATAACCTGCACCTACCTCCACCTGCAGAGCCGCACACTAGATATATAATACCCTGCACCTACCTCCACCTGCAGAGCCGCACACTAGATATATAATACCCTGCACCTACCTCCACCTGCAGAGCCGCACACTAGATATATAATACCCTGCACCTACCTCCACCTGCAGAGCCGCACACTAGATATATAATACCCTGCACCTACCTCCACCTGCAGAGCCGCACACTAGATATATAATACCCTGCACCTACCTCCACCTGCAGAGCCGCACACTAGATATATAATACCCTGCACCTACCTCCTCCTGCAGAGCCGCACACTAGATATATAATACCCTGCACCTACCTCCACCTGCAGAGCCGCACACTAGATATATAATACCCTGCACCTACCTCCACCTGCAGAGCCGCACACTAGATATATAATACCCTGCACCTACCTCCACCTGCAGAGCCGCACACTAGATATATAATACCCTGCACCTACCTCCACCTGCAGAGCCGCACACTAGATATATAATACCCTGCACCTACCTCCACCTGCAGAGCCGCACACTAGATATATAATACCCTGCACCTACCTCCACCTGCAGAGCCGCACACTAGATATATAATACCCTGCACCTACCTCCACCTGCAGAGCCGCACACTAGATATATAATACCCTGCACCTACCTCCACCTGCAGAGCCGCACACTAGATATATAATACCCTGCACCTACCTCCACCTGCAGAGCCGCACACTAGATATATAATACCCTGCACCTACCTCCACCTGCAGAGCCGCACACTAGATATATAATACCCTGCACCTACCTCCACCTGCAGAGCCGCACACTAGATATATAATACCCTGCACCTACCTCCACCTGCAGAGCCGCACACTAGATATATAATACCCTGCACCTACCTCCACCTGCAGAGCCGCACACTAGATATATAATACCCTGCACCTACCTCCACCTGCAGAGCCGCACACTAGATATATAATACCCTGCACCTACCTCCACCTGCAGAGCCGCACACTAGATATATAATACCCTGCACCTACCTCCACCTGCAGAGCCGCACACTAGATATATAATACCCTGCACCTACCTCCACCTGCAGAGCCGCACACTAGATATATAATACCCTGCACCTACCTCCACCTGCAGAGCCGCACACTAGATATATAATACCCTGCACCTACCTCCACCTGCAGAGCCGCACACTAGATATATAATACCCTGCACCTACCTCCACCTGCAGAGCCGCACACTAGATATATAATACCCTGCACCTACCTCCACCTGCAGAGCCGCACACTAGATATATAATACCCTGCACCTACCTCCACCTGCAGAGCCGCACACTAGATATATAATACCCTGCACCTACCTCCACCTGCAGAGCCGCACACTAGATATATAATACCCTGCACCTACCTCCACCTGCAGAGCCGCACACTAGATATATAATACCCTGCACCTACCTCCACCTGCAGAGCCGCACACTAGATATATAATACCCTGCACCTACCTCCACCTGCAGAGCCGCACACTAGATATATAATACCCTGCACCTACCTCCACCTGCAGAGCCGCACACTAGATATATAATACCCTGCACCTACCTCCACCTGCAGAGCCGCACACTAGATATATAATACCCTGCACCTACCTCCACCTGCAGAGCCGCACACTAGATATATAATACCCTGCACCTACCTCCACCTGCAGAGCCGCACACTAGATATATAATACCCTGCACCTACCTCCACCTGCAGAGCCGCACACTAGATATATAATACCCTGCACCTACCTCCACCTGCAGAGCCGCACACTAGATATATAATACCCTGCACCTACCTCCTCCTGCAGAGCCGCACACTAGATATATAATACCCTGCACCTACCTCCACCTGCAGAGCCGCACACTAGATATATAATACCCTGCACCTACCTCCACCTGCAGAGCCGCACACTAGATATATAATACCCTGCACCTACCTCCACCTGCAGAGCCGCACACTAGATATATAATACCCTGCACCTACCTCCACCTGCAGAGCCGCACACTAGATATATAATACCCTGCACCTACCTCCACCTGCAGAGCCGCACACTAGATATATAATACCCTGCACCTACCTCCACCTGCAGAGCCGCACACTAGATATATAATACCCTGCACCTACCTCCTCCTGCAGAGCCGCACACTAGATATATAATACCCTGCACCTACCTCCACCTGCAGAGCCGCACACTAGATATATAATACCCTGCACCTGCCTCCACCTGCAGAGCCGCACACTAGATATATAATACCCTGCACCTCCCTCCACCTGCAGAGCCGCACACTAGATATATAATACCCTGCACCTCCCTCCACCTGCAGAGCCGCACACTAGATATATAATACCCTGCACCTCCCTCCACCTGCAGAGCCGCACACTAGATATATAATACCCTGCACCTCCCTCCACCTGCAGAGCCGCACACTAGATATATAATACCCTGCACCTCCCTCCACCTGCAGAGCCGCACACTAGATATATAATACCCTGCACCTACCTCCACCTGCAGAGCCGCACACTAGATATATAATACCCTGCACCTACCTCCACCTGCAGAGCCGCACACTAGATATATAATACCCTGCACCTACCTCCACCTGCAGAGCCGCACACTAGATATATAATACCCTGCACCTACCTCCACCTGCAGAGCCGCACACTAGATATATAATACCCTGCACCTACCTCCACCTGCAGAGCCGCACACTAGATATATAATACCCTGCACCTACCTCCACCTGCAGAGCCGCACACTAGATATATAATACCCTGCACCTACCTCCACCTGCAGAGCCGCACACTAGATATATAATACCCTGCACCTACCTCCACCTGCAGAGCCGCACACTAGATATATAATACCCTGCACCTACCTCCACCTGCAGAGCCGCACACTAGATATATAATACCCTGCACCTACCTCCACCTGCAGAGCCGCACACTAGATATATAATACCCTGCACCTACCTCCACCTGCAGAGCCGCGCACTAGATATATAATACCCTGCACCTACCTCCACCTGCAGAGCCGCGCACTAGATATATAATACCCTGCACCTACCCTCCACCTGCAGAGCCGCGCACTAGATATATAATACCCTGCACCTACCTCCACCTGCAGAGCCGCGCACTAGATATATAATACCCTGCACCTACCTCCACCTGCAGAGCCCGCGCACTAGATATATAATACCCTGCACCTACCTCCACCTGCAGAGCCGCGCACTAGATATATAATACCC